>NW_027050878.1:0-14928 GCF_954871325.1 Gordionus sp. m RMFG-2023 | reverse complement strand
AGCGATTGGTAATTAATTCATCCGATCAATATAATGAATTTTGAAAGATACCTATTAATAAGGGTATAATAATTCTTTCGCATTTATATTATTATTTATCTTTAATAGATTGAAATATTATGGAAATTATGTGAAGATGAAATATCTCATATATGATTTCGAAGGAATATAAATGCCTAAGACCATTAATATCCTTTATATATTTATAATAAATAATATATTTTTAGGGTTTAATAGCGATTGGTAATTAATTCATCTGATCAATATAATGAATTTTGGAAGATATCTATTAATAAAGGTATAATAATACTTTCGCATTTATATTATTATATATCTTTAATAGATTGAAATAATATGGAATTTATTTGGAGATGAAATAGTCCATATATGATTTCGTATTAATCTAAAATAGCTAAGACCATTAATATCCTTTATATATTTATAATAAATAATATATTTTTAGAGTTCAATAGCGATTGGTAATTAATTCATCCGATCAATATAATGAATTTTGAAAGATACCTATTAATAAGGGTATAATAATTCTTTCGCATTTATATTATTATATATCTTTAATAGATTGAAATAATATGGAATTTATTTGGAGATGAAATATCTCATGATTTCGAAGGAATATAATGGCTAAGACCATTATTATCCTTTATATATATTTATAATAAATAATATTTTTTAGGGTTCAATGGCGATTGATAATAAATTCATCCGATCAATATAATGAATATTGAAAGATATCTATTAGTAAAGGTATAATAATACTTTCGCATTTATATTATTATATATCTTTAATAGATTGAAATATTATGGAATTTATGTTAAGATGAAATATCTCATATATGATTTCGAAGGAATATAAATGGCTAAGACCATTAATATCCTTTATATATTTATAATAAATAAAATATTCTTAGGGTTCAATAGCGATTGGTTATTAATTTATCCGATCAATATAATGAATTTTGGAAGATATCTATTAATAAAGGTATAATAATACTTTCGCATTTATATTATTATATATCTTTAATAGATTGAAATAATATGGAATTTATTTGGAGATGAAATATCTCATGATTTCGAAGGAATATAAATGGCTAAGACCATTTATCCTTTATATATTTATAATAAATAATATATTTTTAGGGTTTAATAGCGATTGGTAATTAATTCATCCGATCAATATAATGAATTTTATAAGGAATCTATTAATAAAGGTATAATAATACTTTCGCATTTATATTATTATATATTTTTAGTAGATTGAAATATTATGGAATTTATGTTAAGATGAAATATCTCATATATGATTTCGAAGGAATATTAATGGCTAAGACCATTATTTTCCTTTAATTATTTATAATAAATAATATATTTTTAGGGTTCAATAGCGATTGGTAATTAATTCATCCGATCAATATAATGAATTTTGAAAGATATATATTAATAAGGGTATAATAATTCTTTCTCATTTATGATATTATATATCTTTCATAGATTGAAATATTATGGAATTTAAGTGTAGATGAAATAGTCCATATATAATTTCGAAGGAATATAAATATCTAAGACCATTATTTTCCTTTATATATTTATAATAAATACAATATTTTTAGGGTTCAATAGCGATTGGTAATTAATTTATCCGATCAATATAATGAATTTTGGAAGATATCTATTAATAAAGGTATAATAATATTTTCGCATTTATATTATTATATATCTTTAATAGATTGAAATAATATGGAATTAATTTGGAGATGAAATATCTCATGATTTCGAAGGAATATAAATGGCTAAGAACATTATTATCCTTTATATATTTATAATAAATAATATATTTTTAGGGTTCAATAGCGATTGGTAATTAATTCATCCGATCAATATAATGAATTTTGAAAGATACCTATTAATAAGGGTATAATAATTCTTTCGCATTTATATTATTATATATCTTTAAAATATTGAAATAATATGGAATTTATTTGGAGATGAAATATCTCATGATTTCGAAGGAATATAAATGGCTAAGACCATTATTATCCTTTATATATATTTATAATAAATAATATTTTTTAGGGTTCAATGGCGATTGATAATAAATTCATCCGATCAATATAATGAATATTGAAAGATATCTATTAGTAAAGGTATAATAATACTTTCGCATTTATATTATTATATATCTTTAATAGATTGAAATATTATGGAATTTATGTTAAGATGAAATATCTCATATATGATTTCGAAGGAATATAAATGCTAAGACCATTAATATCCTTTATATATTTATAATAAATAAAATATTCTTAGGGTTCAATAGCGATTGGTTATTAATTTATCCGATCAATATAATGAATTTTGGAAGATATCTATTAATAAAGGTATAATAATACTTTCGCATTTATATTATTATATATCTTTAATAGATTCAAATAATATGGAATTTATTTGGAGATGAAATATCTCATGATTTCGAAGGAATATAAATGGCTAAGACCATTTATCCTTTATATATTTATAATAAATAATATATTTTTAGGGTTTAATAGCGATTGGTAATTAATTCATCCGATCAATATAATGAATTTTATAAGGTATCTATTAATAAAGGTATAATAATACTTTCGCATTTATATTATTATATATTTTTAATAGATTGAAATATTATGGAATTTATGTTAAGATGAAATATCTCATATATGATTTCGAAGGAATATTAATGGCTAAGACCATTATTTTCCTTTAATTATTTATAATAAATAATATATTTTTAGGGTTCAATAGCGATTGGTAATTAATTCATCCGATCAATATAATGAATTTTGAAAGATACCTATTAATAAGGGTATAATAATTCTTTCGCATTTATTATTATTATTTATCTTTAATAGATTGAAATATTATGGAAATTATGTGAAGATGAAATATCTCATATATGATTTCGAAGGAATATAAATGCCTAAGACCATTAATATCCTTTATATATTTATAATAAATAATATATTTTTAGGGTTTAATAGCGATTGGTAATTAATTCATCTGATCAATATAATGAATTTTGGAAGATATCTATTAATAAAGGTATAATAATATTTTCGCATTTATATTATTATATATCTTTAATAGATTGAAATAATATGGAATTTATTTGGAGATGAAATAGTCCATATATGATTTCGTATTAATCTAAAATAGCTAAGACCATTAATATCCTTTATATATTTATAATAAATAATATATTTTTAGGGTTCAATAGCGATTGGTAATTAATTCATCCGATCAATATAATGAATTTTGAAAGATACCTATTAATAAGGGTATAATAATTCTTTCGCATTTATATTATTATATATCTTTAATAGATTGAAATAATATGGAATTTATTTGGAGATGAAATATCTCATGATTTCGAAGGAATATAAATGGCTAAGACCATTATTATCCTTTATATATATTTATAATAAATAATATTTTTTAGGGTTCAATGGCGATTGATAATAAATTCATCCGATCAATATAATGAATATTGAAAGATATCTATTAGTAAAGGTATAATAATACTTTCGCATTTATATTATTATATATCTTTAATAGATTGAAATATTATGGAATTTATGTTAAGATGAAATATCTCATATATGATTTCGAAGGAATATAAATGGCTAAGACCATTAATATCCTTTATATATTTATAATAAATAAAATATTCTTAGGGTTCAATAGCGATTGGTTATTAATTTATCCGATCAATATAATGAATTTTGGAAGATATCTATTAATAAAGGTATAATAATACTTTCGCATTTATATTATTATATATCTTTAATAGATTGAAATAATATGGAATTTATTTGGAGATGAAATATCTCATGATTTCGAAGGAATATAAATGGCTAAGACCATTTATCCTTTATATATTTATAATAAATAATATATTTTTAGGGTTTAATAGCGATTGGTAATTAATTCATCCGATCAATATAATGAATTTTATAAGGTATCTATTAATAAAGGTATAATAATACTTTCGCATTTATATTATTATATATTTTTAGTAGATTGAAATATTATGGAATTTATGTTAAGATGAAATATCTCATATATGATTTCGAAGGAATATTAATGGCTAAGACCATTATTTTCCTTTAATTATTTATAATAAATAATATATTTTTAGGGTTCAATAGCGATTGGTAATTAATTCATCCGATCAATATAATGAATTTTGAAAGATATATATTAATAAGGGTATAATAATTCTTTCGCATTTATATTATTATTTATCTTTAATAGATTGAAATATTATGGAAATTATGTGAAGATGAAATATCTCATATATGATTTCGAAGGAATATAAATATCTAAGACCATTATTTTCCTTTATATATTTATAATAAATAATATATTTTTAGGGTTCAAATGCGATTGGTAATTAATTCATCCGATCAATATAATGAATTTTGAAAGATACCTATTAATAAGGGTATAATAATTCTTTCGCATTTATATTATTATTTATCTTTAATAGATTGAAATATTATGGAAATTATGTGAAGATGAAATATCTCATATATGATTTCGAAGGAATATAAATGGCTAAGACCATTAATATCCTTTATATATTTATAATAAATAAAATATTCTTAGGGTTCAATAGCGATTGGTTATTAATTTATCCAATCAATATAATGAATTTTGGAATATATCTATTAATAAAGGTATAATAATACTTTCGCATTTATATTATTATATATCTTTAATAGATTGAAATAATATGGAATTTATTTGGAGATGAAATATCTCATGATTTCGAAGGAATATAAATGGCTAAGACCATTTATCCTTTATATATTTATAATAAATAATATATTTTTAGGGTTTAATAGCGATTGGTAATTAATTCATCTGATCAATATAATGAATTTTGAAAGATATCTATTAATAAGGGTATAATAATTCTTTCTCATTTATGATATTATATATCTTTAATAGATTGAAATATTATGGAATATAAGTGGAGATAAAATAGTCCACATATGATTTCGAAGGAATATAAATATCTAAGACCATTATTTTCCTTTAATTATTTATAATAATATATTTTTAGGGTTAAATAGTGATTGGTTATTAATTCATCCGATCAATATAATGAATATTGAAAGATACCTATTATAGGGGTATAATAATTCTTTCGCATTTATATTATTATATATCTTTAATAGATTGAAATATTATGGAATTTAATTGGAGATGAAATATCTCATGATTTCGAAGGAATATAAATGGCTAAGACCATTATTATCATTTATATATTTATAATAAATAATTTATTTTTAGGGTTCAATGGCGATTGATAATAAATTCATCCGATCAATATAATGAATATTGAAAGATATCTATTAGTAAAGGTATAATAATACTTTCGCATTTATATTATTATATATCTTTAATAGATTGAAATATTATGGAATTTATGTTAAGATGAAATATCTCATATATGATTTCGAAGGAATATAAATGGCTAAGACCATTAATATCCTTTATATATTTATAATAAATAAAATATTCTTAGGGTTCAATAGCGATTGGTTATTAATTTATCCGATCAATATAATGAATTTTGGAAGATATCTATTAATAAAGGTATAATAATACTTTCGCATTTATATTATTATATATCTTTAATAGATTGAAATAATATGGAATTTATTTGGAGATGAAATATCTCATGATTTCGAAGGAATATAAATGGCTAAGACCATTTATCCTTTATATATTTATAATAAATAATATATTTTTAGGGTTTAATAGCGATTGGTAATTAATTCATCCGATCAATATAATGAATTTTATAAGGTATCTATTAATAAAGGTATAATAATACTTTCGCATTTATATTATTATATATTTTTAGTAGATTGAAATATTATGGAATTTATGTTAAGATGAAATATCTCATATATGATTTCGAAGGAATATTAATGGCTAAGACCATTATTTTCCTTTAATTATTTATAATAAATAATATATTTTTAGGGTTCAATAGCGATTGGTAATTAATTCATCCGATCAATATAATGAATTTTGAAAGATATATATTAATAAGGGTATAATAATTCTTTCGCATTTATATTATTATTTATCTTTAATAGATTGAAATATTATGGAAATTATGTGAAGATGAAATATCTCATATATGATTTCGAAGGAATATAAATATCTAAGACCATTATTTTCCTTTATATATTTATAATAAATAATATATTTTTAGGGTTCAAATGCGATTGGTAATTAATTCATCCGATCAATATAATGAATTTTGAAAGATACCTATTAATAAGGGTATAATAATTCTTTCGCATTTATATTATTATTTATCTTTAATAGATTGAAATATTATGGAAATTATGTGAAGATGAAATATCTCATATATGATTTCGAAGGAATATAAATGGCTAAGACCATTAATATCCTTTATATATTTATAATAAATAAAATATTCTTAGGGTTCAATAGCGATTGGTTATTAATTTATCCGATCAATATAATGAATTTTGGAATATATCTATTAATAAAGGTATAATAATACTTTCGCATTTATATTATTATATATCTTTAATAGATTGAAATAATATGGAATTTATTTGGAGATGAAATATCTCATGATTTCGAAGGAATATAAATGGCTAAGACCATTTATCCTTTATATATTTATAATAAATAATATATTTTTAGGGTTTAATAGCGATTGGTAATTAATTCATCTGATCAATATAATGAATTTTGAAAGATATCTATTAATAAGGGTATAATAATTCTTTCTCATTTATGATATTATATATCTTTAATAGATTGAAATATTATGGAATATAAGTGGAGATAAAATAGTCCACATATGATTTCGAAGGAATATAAATATCTAAGACCATTATTTTCCTTTAATTATTTATAATAATATATTTTTAGGGTTAAATAGTGATTGGTTATTAATTCATCCGATCAATATAATGAATATTGAAAGATACCTATTATAGGGGTATAATAATTCTTTCGCATTTATATTATTATATATCTTTAATAGATTGAAATATTATGGAATTTAATTGGAGATGAAATATCTCATGATTTCGAAGGAATATAAATGGCTAAGACCATTATTATCATTTATATATTTATAATAAATAATTTATTTTTAGGGTTCAATGGCGATTGATAATAAATTCATCCGATCAATATAATGAATATTGAAAGATATCTATTAGTAAAGGTATAATAATACTTTCGCATTTATATTATTATATATCTTTAATAGATTGAAATATTATGGAATTTATGTTAAGATGAAATATCTCATATATGATTTCGAAGGAATATAAATGGCTAAGACCATTAATATCCTTTATATATTTATAATAAATAAAATATTCTTAGGGTTCAATAGCGATTGGTTATTAATTTATCCGATCAATATAATGAATTTTGGAAGATATCTATTAATAAAGGTATAATAATACTTTCGCATTTATATTATTATATATCTTTAATAGATTGAAATAATATGGAATTTATTTGGAGATGAAATATCTCATGATTTCGAAGGAATATAAATGGCTAAGACCATTTATCCTTTATATATTTATAATAAATAATATATTTTTAGGGTTTAATAGCGATTGGTAATTAATTCATCCGATCAATATAATGAATTTTATAAGGTATCTATTAATAAAGGTATAATAATACTTTCGCATTTATATTATTATATATTTTTAGTAGATTGAAATATTATGGAATTTATGTTAAGATGAAATATCTCATATATGATTTCGAAGGAATATTAATGGCTAAGACCATTATTTTCCTTTAATTATTTATAATAAATAATATATTTTTAGGGTTCAATAGCGATTGGTAATTAATTCATCCGATCAATATAATGAATTTTGAAAGATATATATTAATAAGGGTATAATAATTCTTTCGCATTTATATTATTATTTATCTTTAATAGATTGAAATATTATGGAAATTATGTGAAGATGAAATATCTCATATATGATTTCGAAGGAATATAAATATCTAAGACCATTATTTTCCTTTATATATTTATAATAAATAATATATTTTTAGGGTTCAAATGCGATTGGTAATTAATTCATCCGATCAATATAATGAATTTTGAAAGATACCTATTAATAAGGGTATAATAATTCTTTCGCATTTATATTATTATTTATCTTTAATAGATTGAAATATTATGGAAATTATGTGAAGATGAAATATCTCATATATGATTTCGAAGGAATATAAATGGCTAAGACCATTAATATCCTTTATATATTTATAATAAATAAAATATTCTTAGGGTTCAATAGCGATTGGTTATTAATTTATCCGATCAATATAATGAATTTTGGAATATATCTATTAATAAAGGTATAATAATACTTTCGCATTTATATTATTATATATCTTTAATAGATTGAAATAATATGGAATTTATTTGGAGATGAAATATCTCATGATTTCGAAGGAATATAAATGGCTAAGACCATTTATCCTTTATATATTTATAATAAATAATATATTTTTAGGGTTTAATAGCGATTGGTAATTAATTCATCTGATCAATATAATGAATTTTGAAAGATATCTATTAATAAGGGTATAATAATTCTTTCTCATTTATGATATTATATATCTTTAATAGATTGAAATATTATGGAATATAAGTGGAGATAAAATAGTCCACATATGATTTCGAAGGAATATAAATATCTAAGACCATTATTTTCCTTTAATTATTTATAATAATATATTTTTAGGGTTAAATAGTGATTGGTTATTAATTCATCCGATCAATATAATGAATATTGAAAGATACCTATTATAGGGGTATAATAATTCTTTAGCATTTATATTATTATATATCTTTAATAGATTGAAATATTATGGAATTTAATTGGAGATGAAATATCTCATGATTTCGAAGGAATATAAATGGCTAAGACCATTATTATCATTTATATATTTATAATAAATAATTTATTTTTAGGGTTCAATAGCGATTGGTAATTAATTCATCCGATCAATATAATGAATTTTGAAAGATATCTATTAATAAGGGTATAATAATTCTTTCTCATTTATGATATTATATATCTTTAATAGATTGAAATATTATGGAATTTAAGTGGAGATGAAATAGTCCACATATGATTTCGAAGGAATATAAATATCTAAGACCATTATTTTCCTTTATATATTTATAATAAATAAAATATTTTTAGGGTTCAATAGCGATTGTTTATTAATTCCGATAAATATAATGAATCTTGAAAGATATCTATTAATAAGGGTATAATAATTCTTTCTCATTTATGATATTATATATCTTTAATAGATTGAAATATTATGGAATTTAAGTGGAGATGAAATAGTCCATATATGATTTCGAAGGAATATAAATATCTAAGACCATTATTTTCCTTTAATTATTTATAATAATATATTTTTAGGGTTAAATAGTGATTGGTTATTAATTCATCCGATCAATATAATGAATATTGAAAGATACCTATCATAGGGGTATAATAATTCCTTCGCATTTATATTATTATATATCTATAATAGATTGAAATATTATGGAATTTAATTGGAGATGAAATATCTCATGATTTTGAAGGAATATAAATGGCTAAGACCATTATTATCATTTATATATTTATAATAAATAATACATTTTTAGGGTTCAATAGCGATTGGTAATTAATTCATCCGATCAATATAATGAATTTTGAAAGATATCTATTAATAAGGGTATAATAATTCTTTCTCATTTATGATATTATATATCTTTAATAGTTTAAAATATTATGGAATTTAAGTGGAGATGAAATATCTCATATATGATTTCGAAGGAATATTAATGGCTAAGACCATTAATATCCATCCTTTACATATTTATAATAAATATAATATTTTTAGGGTTTAATAGCGATTGGTTATTAATTTTTCTGATCAATATAATGAATTTTGGAAGATATCTATTAATAAAGGTATAATAATAGTTTCGCATTTATATTATTATATATCTTTAATAGATTGAAATATTATGGAATTTAAGTGGAGATGAAATAGTCCATATATGATTTCGAATTAATATAAATGGCTAAGACCATTATTATCCTTTATATATTTATAGTAAATAATATATTTTTAGGGTTAAATAGTGATTGGTTATTAATTCATCCGATCAATATAATGAATTTTGAAAGATATGTATTAATAAGGGTATAATAATTCTTTCTCATTTATGATATTATATATCTTTAATAGATTAAAATATTATGGAATTTAAGTGGAGATGAAATAGTCCACATATGATTTCGAAAGAATATAAATATCTAAGACCATTATTTTCCTTTATATATTTATAATAAATAAAATATTTTTAGGGTTCAATAGCGATTGGTTATTAATTTATCCGATCAATATAATGAATTTTGGAAGATATCTATTAATAAAGGTATAATAATACTTTCGCATTTATATTATTATATATCTTTAATAGATTGAAATAATATGGAATTTATTTGGAGATGAAATATCTCATATATGATTTCGAAGGAATATAAATGGCTAAGACCATTATTTTCCTTTAATTATTTATAATAAATAATATATTTTTAGGGTTCAATAGCGATTGATAATTAATTCATCCGATCTATATAATGAATATTGAAAGATGTCTATTAATAAGGGTATAATAATTCTTTCGCATTTATTTTATTATATATCTTTAATAGATTGAAATAATATGGAATTTTTTTGGAGATGAAATATCTCATGATTTCGAAGGAATATAAATGGCTAAGACCATTAATATCCTTTATATATTTATAATAAATTATATATTTTTAGGGTTCAAAAGCGATTGGTAATTATTTCATCCGATCAATATAATGAATATTGAAAGATATCTATTAATAAGGGTATAATAATTCTTTCGCATTTATGATATTATATATCTTTAATAGATTGAAATATTATGGAATTTAAGTGGAGATGAAATAGTCCATATATGATTTCGAAGGAATATAAATGGCTAAGACCATTATTATCCTTTATAAATTTATAATAAATAATATATTTTTAGGGTTCAATAGCGATTGGTAAATAATTAATCCTATAAATATAATGAATTATGAAAGATACCTATTAATAAGGGTATAATAATTCTTTCTCATTTATGATATTATATATCTTTAATAGATTGAAATATTATGGAATTTAAGTGGAGATGAAATAGTCCATATATGATTTCGAAGGAATATATATATCTAAGACCATTATTTTCCTTTAATTATTTATAATAATATATTTTTAGGGTTAAATAGTGATTGGTTATTAATTCATCCGATCAATATAATGAATATTGAAAGATACCTATTATAAGGGTATAATAATTCTTTCGCATTTATATTATTATATATCTTTAATAGATTGAAATATTATGGAATTTAATTGGAGATGAAATATCTCATGATTTCGAAGGAATATAAATGGCTAAGACCATTATTATCATTTATATATTTATAATATATAATATATTTTTAGGGTTCAATAGCGATTGGTAATTAATTCATCCGATCAATATAATGAATTTTGAAAGATATCTATTAATAAGGGTATAATAATTCTTTCTCATTTATGATATTATATATCTTTAATAGATTGAAATATTATGGAATTTAAGTGGAGATGAAATAGTCCATATATGATTTCGAAGGAATATATATATCTAAGACCATTATTTTCCTTTAATTATTTATAATAATATATTTTTAGGGTTAAATAGTGATTGGTTATTAATTCATCCGATCAATATAATGAATTTTGAAAGATACCTATTAATAAGGGTATAATAATTCTTTCGCATTTATATTATTATATATCTTTAATAGATTGAAATATTATGGAATTTAATTGGAGATGAAATATCTCATGATTTCGAAGGAATATAAATGGCTAAGACCATTAATATCCTTTATATATTTATAATAAATTATATATTATTAGGGTTCAAAAGCGATTGGTAATTATTTCATCCGATCAATATAATGAATATTGAAAGATATCTATTAATAAGGGTATAATAATTCTTTCGCATTTATGATATTATATATCTTTAATAGATTGAAATATTATGGAATTTAAGTGGAGATGAAATAGTCCATATATGATTTCGAAGGAATATAAATGGCTAAGACCATTATTATCCTTTATAAATTTATAATAAATAATATATTTTTAGGGTTCAATAGCGATTGGTAAATAATTAATCCTATAAATATAATGAATTATGAAAGATACCTATTAATAAGGGTATAATAATTCTTTCTCATTTATGATATTATATATCTTTAATAGATTGAAATATTATGGAATTTAAGTGGAGATGAAATAGTCCATATATGATTTCGAAGGAATATAAATGGCTAAGACCATTTATCCTTTATATATTTATAATAAATAATATATTTTAAGGGTTTAATAGCGACTGGTAATTAATTCATCCGATCAATATATTGAATTTTGGAAGGTATCTATTAATAAAGGTAAAATAATACTTTCGCATTTATATTATTATATATTTTTAATAGATTGAAATATTATGGAATTTATGTTAAGATGAAATATCTCATATATGATTTCGAAGGAATATTAATGGCTAAGACCATTATTTTCCTTTAATTATTTATAATAAATAATATATTTTTAGGGTTCAATAGCGATTGGTAATTAATTCATCCGATATAGATAATGAATTTTGAAAGATACCTATTAATAAGGGTATAATAATTCTTTCGCATTTATATTATTATTTATCTTTAATAGATTGAAATATTATGGAAATTATGTGAAGATGAAATATCTCATATATGATTTCGAAAGAATATAAATGCCTAAGACCATTAATATCCTTTATATATTTATAATAAATAATATATTTTTAGGGTTTAATAGCGATTGGTAATTAATTCATCTGATCAATATAATGAATTTTGGAAGATATCTATTAATAAAGGTATAATAATACTTTCGCATTTATATTATTATATATCTTTAATAGATTGAAATAATATAGAATTTATTTGGAGATGAAATAGTCCATATATGATTTCGTATTAATCTAAAATAGCTAAGACCATTAATATCCTTTATATATTTATAATAAATAATATATTTTTAGGGTTTAATAGCGATTGGTAATTAATTCATCTGATCAATATAATGAATTTTGGAAGATATCTATTAATAAAGGTATTATAATACTTTCGCATTTATATTATTATATATCTTTAATAGATTGAAATAATATGGAATTTATTTGCAGATGAAATATCTCATGATTTCAAAGGAATATAAATGGCTAAGACCATTTATGCTTTATATATTTATAATAAATAATATATTTTTAGGGTTTAATAGCGATTGGTAATTAATTCATCCGATCAATATAATGAATTTTCGAAGATATCTATTAATAAAAGTATAATAATACTTTCGCATTTATATTATTATATATTTTATAAAGATTGAAATATTATGGAATTTATGTTAAGATGAAATATCTCATATATGATTTCGAAGAATATTAATGGCTAAGACCATTACTTTCCTTTAATTATTTATAATAAATAATATATTTTTAGGGTTCAATAGCGATTGGTAATTAATTCATCCGATCTATATAATGAATATTGAAAGATGTCTATTAATAAGGGTATGATAATTCTTTCGCATTTATATTATTATATATCTTTAATAGATTGAAATAATATGGAATTTATTTGGAGATGAAATATCTCATATATGATTTCGAAGGAATATAAATGGCTAAGACCATTATTTTGATTTAATTATTTATAATAAATAATATATTTTTAGGGTTCAATAGCGATTGATAATTAATTCATCCGATCTATATAATGAATATTGAAAGGTGTCTATTAATAAGGGTATAATAATTCTTTCGCATTTATTTTATTATATATCTTTAATAGATTGAAATATTATGGAATTTAATTGGAGATGAAATATCTCATGATTTTGAAGGAATATAAATGGCTAAGACCATTATTATCATTTATATATTTATAATAAATAATACATTTTTAGGGTTCAATAGCGATTGGTAATTAATTCATCCGATCAATATAATGAATTTTGAAAGATATCTATAAATAAGGGTATAATAATTCTTTCTCATTTATGATATTATATATCTTTAATAGTTTAAAATATTATGGAATTTAAGTGGAGATGAAATAGTCCACATATGATTTCGAAAGAATATAAATATCTAAGACCATTACTTTCCTTTAATTATTTATAATAAATAATATATTTTTAGGGTTCAATAGCGGTAATTAATTCATCCGATCTATATAATGAATATTGAAAGATGTCTATTAATAAGGGTATAATAATTCTTTCGCATTTATTTTATTATATATCTTTAATAGATTGAAATATTATGGAATTTAAGTGATGAAATAGTCCATATATAATTTCGAAGGAATATAAATGGCTAAGACCATTATTATCCATTATATATTTATAATAAATAATATATTTTTAGGGTTAAATAGTGATTGGTTATTAATTCATCCGATCAATATAATGAATATTGAAAGATATCTATTAATAAAGGTATAATTATACTTTCGCATTTATATTATTATATATCTTTAATAGATTAAAATAATATGGAATTTATTTGGAGATGAAATATCTCATGATTTCGAAAGAATATAAATGGCTAAGACCATTATTATCCTTTATATATTTATAATAAGTATTATATTTTTAGGGTTCAATAGCGATTGGTAATTAATTCATCCGATC
>NW_027050877.1:0-21907 GCF_954871325.1 Gordionus sp. m RMFG-2023 | reverse complement strand
CTGATTGAGTAAAAATACAATTCCTAAGTCTATTTCTGAGAATGAGAAAATACATAAATTTAAATTGGAGTGAGACAGAAAATAATTTAAGATCAATTAAACTATGTTAACAATGTTTTAGAAAAGATCGCCTAAATAAATTATAAAAAATGTAATACATTAATTTATAAATTAAATTCATTAAAAAAAATTTTAAAATAAATATTGCGCCGCCGCTGCCGAAAATTTAGTAGGCAGCGGCCAAATCAGCGCCGCCGAACGCCGATAAAAAAATTTAAAAAAACCGCCGCCGTTGATTGAGACATCGGCGCACAGGTCTAATTAGAGTATCCATTTTAGTAAATTAAAGATTTTCTGAACACCGAACCCGAGGGTACAGCGATTTTTCACTGAACCCAACCCGAGACCGAGCCTTTTTTTAAAAAAAGAGGAATCACAGTCCTGAAATATATATCCACTAAAAAATAAATTTAGTTGATTATGAACTATTTATTCTCAGAATCTATGGGTTGACAATCAGGGGTGTATTGCGTAATGGGCTACGAGGGGCTAAGTCTCCCACTAATTTATTTTTGATTTTTAGTCTCTTTCTAAATTTTGAGAAAAGTCTGAGCCCCCTCCCCACTAAATTTTTTTGCATTTTTTCAAAAATGTTACTTGGAGTCATTTTTCTTTTTATTATTATAGTCAAAATATTTTCCATATTTTTTTTATAGCTATATAGAAAATAGATAAGCGAAAAGTTTTCTTTTTATAGAAATTTTAAGTAGACCCAGTATAGATGGCTCGCCATCAACAAGTATTGGTGATAAATAGCTCCATTTAAACATGTTTTGAGCCAACTTTAAAAAGGTTAAATCAAATTTTTATGCGAAAACTATCATCTTAGCCTTCTTCGAGATTTGAACCTAAAGAATAGCCAACCTTAAAAATGCATACCCCTTCTTAAGGCTATGTCAAATTTCCTGTTATGATTGAATCGATTTAACGACACTGTTCAAATTTAGCAAAATATTTTAAATATTTATTGAATTAGTTAAGATTAATCTACTTTGAAAGAAACATAAATTGGAATATCTTATATGAATTTACCATTTTCGATTAAATAATATTTTTAAAAAAATTATTAGGTACATTTGACAATAATAAATAATTGAAAATCCATTGGTGACAAACCCCTTCCAAAATAAACCTCTATCCCCTTAAAAAAATTTCATGGCCTTCATCCGTGATATTTACCCACCCATTATGCTATAACAACCCCATGTTACTAATAAAAATAATAGTATTATGAGCCATTTATTAATAACATAAAAAATTTTAATTAAGCTCTTTAAGTCCTCATTATTATTTAAGCTAGGAATAACAAATAAGCATTAATTGGTGGTAATCAACTAGTTGTTGCTAATCATACTAAACATTAACCACAAGCTTGTACAACTTCGACATGTACTAAAATCTTATCTGTAAAAATGTCTATTAATAAATTTTCTTTTATTTCAGTTATTTATATCTTTAATCTACAAATAGTATTTATTTTCCCTACCCCTCTTTGATGCCTACCCTCATTCAAAAAAAAATTAAAGGAAATTCCCACTTTTCATTTAGCTTGTAGTCACTCGGTTCAGATATTTCACTTTTAATATACAATTAAAATCCAAAACTGTGAGATAAAAAAAGTACCAATTTAATATTACTCTAGAAAATACACACAGTCCCGTTAAATGGATATCTTTGAAAACGAGGGTAAAATGATTTGAATAAATTTGAATCAAATTATTCATTTATTTTAGAAATAAAAATTGGCTTAAGAACCTAGATGCGCGATATAGCAAGCAGCGATTTAAGAATATACTAACTGGGTTTTTTGTTCTGTAATACTGCCGAATGTGAAAGGGACATTCATATTATTTGATCATGGTAGATCAAAAGAGTTAAGAGTCAAGAATATATCAAATTTAATGTTTATAAATATAAATGGGCCTTCGATATCTGAATGGACTCCAGATCTATACATAAAAATATAGATCAACTCAGGCGAAAGAAATCTTTCCAGAGAAAAATACAGCCCAAAGAAAAAGAAGAATTGAAAGATGTATAGAAGTTATTTAAATTCATATTTATATATTTATAGATATCGGTGCAATTTGTGACCTTGTTTTTAAAATATAATCTATATTATAATTTTCCGATGTCCTCACTACGTCATCGTGACGTCATGTCATCGGTACGTATTTATTTTTATTTTTTTTATTTGTTGATTTTATTTATTTTATACAAACAGATGATGATGCTTATAGTGTAATATAGTTGAAAAATTAATTCCTTTTCATTAAAGTAATCGATAAAATAATTATTGAAAATCGTCTGCGGGAAAATGGCTGATGTTAAATCGTTTTAATCAATTTTCCTTAATATCCAAAATATAAATGAAATAAACAACATGAATAAAACATAATTCAAAAATTAATATTTCTTCTTCCTCAAGATTCAGGCTAATTTTTATTTCATTTTATCTTTGTATTTTATAGATTCTCTCATCAATCCTCACCCATCACTACCACTCACACATTAATGAAACTTGTACTCTACAAAATATTCAACTCATTTAATAATCTTTATTATAATCAAAATCTTCTCAATACATATATCACAAATCTTTATACATATATATATTATCTTTCATAAACCAAATTAAGAAGAGATTCAAGTATATTCAAATATTTATATATTCTTATCCTAAACTATTTCTAATCTCCAATTCCTATATATAACTTTTTCTTTATTTCCCCTTTATCAAAGATCTCATCTATTTATCAATAAACTTTTTCATTATTATTATTTTTTACCTATTAATAAAAATTCTTTCATAACATTATAAATTTATTTAATTTAACTTTCTTATCTTTTTTTATAATTATGTAATCTATTTTTTTACATAATTTTTTTTAATCTAATACTTCTTTACCCTAGAATTAATTAACTTTATTTTTTCAATAACACTACACTCAACATGTTATTTTTTAACTTTAAATTAAATCGTTTGTTTTTTTCCTCTTCATTTCTAAATAAAATCGTCTGCTTTCATTTTTAATTATCTAACTAAAACCAAATTTTAATATTTAATACTTATCTTTTTCTTAAAATTATGTCTTTAAATAAAAAATTAATTATTTACTCTTATAATATACCTGGTTTATTATTACTATATTAAGAAAATTAATGGAGAAAAAATATATCTATATATTAATGACACAAGAAACTTTAATCAATAATAACATTGTTAAAAAATTAAGAGGTTATACAATCTTCAATTCTAATAACTATCATAATGGTGTATCATTTATTATTAAAGATTCTATTCTAAAATATATATCCAATTTCACTCCAATCAGTGATCGCATTGCTTCAATTACACGAAAAACTAAAGGAAAAATAACCCATCTTATTAATATTTATGCTCCCGTTAATCACTCAGAATATCCCAAATTCATTACATCTCTTAATAACCACCTTAAACAAATTAATACAAATCATTTTATTATCATAGGTGGCAACTTTAACATGAAAATTGGTAACGAATATATAAATAAACTGCCCTTGATCAGAAAAAATCAAAAGTAAAAATATTATTGAAACTTGTAAAAAATTTAATCTTAGAATAATTAACACTTTTTTTAAACAAAAAAATAATTATTATTTTACCTATTTTAAACCTAACTCTTTATATAAAAGTCAACTTGATTTTTTCCTTACAAGTATTAAAATGAACTTTTTTATACAAAATATTTTAATTCTTAATGATATCGATTTCTTATCGGATCATCGCCCTATTGGCCTACATCTCCGAGGCGGGAAAAAATTTTCAAATTATAATGGGTAGGACTGGGCTTGGAACCTCAAAATTTATATTAGCTTGCACCTGACTTGGGAATATCTTTTAGAAATTATTAAGGGTTAGCTGGGCTTGATAAACTTTTTTAAAATTATAAGATCTTGGATACTTCCTAATATTGTAAGCTTTAACCTGGCATGATATCTATCGTAAAAAATGAATAAAAATCTCATTCCCCGTCATTTTTGACGGGCTTTCTACTAGTATAAATAAAGAATTCATTCGTATTCGTAATATAAAAAAAATCAGTTTTAATACATCATAATTTTAATTATAGAAAATAAATATTGTAGCAACCCCCCCCCCTCGCCCTCAAGCTAAATTTTTATTTATCCAATACACTACTGCTGAACAACCTGCTATATGGCTCCTATAATGGATTAGTTTAATAATAGTCCTGACTTGAGGAATATATTTTAATTTCCTTATCCGATAATTTCCTTATCCGATAATTTCCTTATCCGATAATTTCCTTAAAACTAGTATAATTTCTCGTAATTGATTATTTTAACATAAGTTTTTATGTTTATTACTATGATAAAATTGAGAACTATTTTGGTGTTTCAGTTTAATACTTAAAGCTTTGGATATTAATCCTATTATATTTCTTAATTCATAATTATATCTATTCCACTTAAAAATAAAAGATAAATATGTTAAAGTACAATAAATGAATAAAAGTCAAAATAGAAGATTTTGTACTTCCACTGGTAATGCTTCCGATAAATAAATTTATAATTTCTAAAATAACAATCAATTTATAACCCATTATATATCTCATGTCGATCTCACATTATAAGAACATGGATAATAATGCTTTACTCAACAAGAGCGGAACATTCATAAAGGTCTTGAACTCTCCTTATCAAGCACAATTTTATATCCAAATTTTATATCCATGCTAAAGGGGCTTAGCATCTTCATGAGAGAAAAGAAATTGAGATAAAAATGTAGATTTTCCACTCAGTTTTATCATCTATTATCTCAGTTTATACCTATTGATCTTTAGGCACTACTAGCACCTTCCTCCTTACTTTAGCTCTGAGTCTGGAAATATTTTAATTTATTTAAATAAAAAGCATTTTAATTTTTAAATAAAGTTAAATTTAATTAAACCATAACTAGACCCGATTAAAATTTTTTTATCCCGAAGCTGACTTGGTTGCAGGCAGCGTCTACGTGAGCGGGAGGGGTAGGGACAGTTAGAATCCTATTTTTTGAGGGGGCTAGGCTGCTTTAATGGGGGTGGGACAAATTTTTTTGGGGGTTATCTATTAAATTTTGAGATGAAATAGGACAAAATTTATTGCTGTAAAAATTAATACTTTTATTATAGAATTATTATAATACAATTCATCGACCGAATCTATATATTGCAAACAATCATACCATTATTTTCCAAATAAAACTTTCTGCTATTCTTTAATTTAAAAGGTTTAGATATTTCAACAAGCTCATTAAGCCATAAGAATTAATTCATTGTAAATAATGGAGGTTTTAATTGAATTTATTATCTAAAAAAAAATTCTTTATTATCTAAAAAATAAATTCTTTATTGTCTAAAAAATAAATTCTTTATTATCTAAAAAATAAATTCTTTATATTCACAAAATATCGATAGTTGGTAGTAGAGATAGATTAATTTGAGTTATAAATTCTCTGAAAATAGTATCAATAAATAAAAAATGCGAAAATAATAATAGGGAGACACCGGTAATTTTTTAGGGGGTGAGCAAATGTTTTTGAAAGGGTTTGCATCCAGTGTAAATCCTGTCATGTAGACGATGGTTACAGGGCTATGCTATTTAAAAATTATAAACAACTCCGGGTCTGGACTCCATGTTTGAACCTCGGCTTGGTTTCGTAAATATTACAACCAAGCAAATTAACAACACTTGTGCCAATCATTTTTAAAATTTGGACGCAACACGGCTCGAATTTTCTATAAGAGCTTGGAGGGGAAAAGTTACTTCAAAATATTTTTTTTTATCTGCCTGATTGATTAAATTTGAGGAGGCATCTTATAATACCTTAAATATTTCGTTTTTCTCTCCATTTTATCATTATATACTATGTGTCCGCTTTAGACTCCAAATATTGTTAAAAATATTAAAAAAATTAATTAATTGCACCAAAATTATTTATTTTTTATTAGTGTTGACATTGAAACACCAAATAACGATGTACACTCTAAAACCATTTCAAAAATTACATTTTCTAAGTGTAAGCTATTGTGGAATAAAATGGGTGCATTAAGCATGGGAAAGAACTCTTTTTATAACGCCTAAAAATTAATAGATAGTCTTATTAAGAATCATTGCATATGACGACTCTTATAATAAATCTGAATTACATAGATTTTTAGATAAAGACAAGTCGTTCAACGCGCGTTCCTTTTTAAGGTAACCGTAACGGGTTCCTTTTTTCAGATGTAACGAGTGTCTGTAAAGCGTTTCTTTTTTGTAGTAACGTTTACAGTACTAGAAGTAATTTAACTATCCACTTAAATATCTTCATAAATATATACACATTTCACTATCAATGTAAAATTTATTTTAGCTTAGAATCAGATGGGTTCAGAAATTTCAGATTAATCTTTTACACCTGAAAATTAACATAAGTCAGATTGTCTAAATTCTGTTATTAACAAAAATCATTTATATTAATTAATTAACTATTATAAATAATTTTAGCGATGATTATATATTTAAATACATTCTTCCTATATTTTATTTATTAAAAATTAGTTTATATATATTTAAGTATTACTTTATATATAATTTAATATTACTTTATATATATATTTAAATATTACCATAGATATATTTAAATATTACCATAGATATATTTAAATATTTTATATTTAATTAAATATTCATAAATATATATTGCATAGATTATAATATAATTTATTAAATTTAAATGTTAAATGTGTCTTGTTTGTATTCACCTTCTTTCTTTTTTTTTGACTCAAAATCAGCTGTGGGAATATTTCGGCCCCGAACCATTTCTGGCGTGATAATGAATGAATGAATTTTCATAATGCATGATTTAAAAAATGTATAATTAGGGCGTTAATAATTTATTCTATTGCTCAGGGTGGCAAATATTGTGAGTAAGTTAATTTATTTATAAATGCCGAAATTTAACGATAAATATGTTTACCAATTTGTATAATCTAAAAGTATTCATTAAATGTGACTTTTTAAACCTTAAATATTATTAGCAATGGGAGGAATATGGCATGGTATTTTCAAAGAGTGATGATGATTCTTGTATATTATATGATTTAATTCTAAGACAAGTATTGATATATATTTAATTGAATACTAATATAATATAGTATATAACATTATTGGATGATCCTAAGATGCTTTCTTTAGCAGAAAATATAAATCAGATTGCCACATACAAGGAGTTTGGTAATATATAGGTCAATATTATTTTAAAAAATTTATGTAGTTATGGGAAATGTGTTAACATTGGGTTTACATTTAGTTTCTGGATTAGTTGATCCAGTCAATGATGATAAATTTTCAACAAAACTACAAATTTTATTGTCTAATGTAGAAAATAATGCAATCAAGGATTTTCATAGTAATTTGATTAACAATGAAGATTTGCATATTAAAGCTATTAAGTTATTGTCTAAAAAACAGGTATTTATTTTTATAATACTTTTGTTTAATAAAAATTTTAAGTTTGTTGAAGCTATAGATATTTGGAAAAAAATTATTGAAAAAAATCCCAAAGATTTATTAGCTGTTAAATTATGTCATGATGTTTGTTTTTATATGTGTAACATGGACAAAATGATTAATATTTATATATTAGTCACTAAATATTTGGATAGAAACCACCCTTTATATAGGTTATTTATATTAATGTTTGTATGAATTATTAACTAATTCTTATTATAGATTTTATTCTATGATTTCTTTTTTGCTATATTTAAATTATATTTAATTTTTCTAATGATATACTTTAATCAGAGACATGCAGAGGTTGAAATGTTAACCTCCTAGTCCTGGCTTTATGAACTATCGTGAAATAAATGAATAATTTATTTTATTTTTGTAATTAATTTTGTCAGTGTATATTTTTACAAATAAACATAAATACATCAATTAATCATAATAAACACAATTAACCAATATATTTGAATAACAATTAATCCATTTTTAAGGTTAATTTGATAATCCATTAATGATAAACTTATTATTATAGTACATTTATTTTGAAATGAAATTTTATCCTTTATGATTTTAGAAAAAAATTATATAATTAAAAACATGTTGAACATGTCTGCTAAGATCAATGCTAATCATTTTAATTTTCAATGCATTACATCTACTCATCTCATATACCTTTTAATAGTAAAACATCTATAATTTAACTATACCATTATAATGCATTTAAATAGGTTATATTCATGAATCTAAAAGTGTATAAAATATTTTTAATAATAAATCACATATTATATAATAACATTGATCTATTTACATTATAAGTAATAAATTAATGTATTATAAAATTTGAAATTATTTTTTTTAAATTAAGATGCCATTTTATCAGATTGGAAAATTTTATAATATTGGCCAATAACCAATATTTTAGAAATGGTGAAATATTGGCCCAATCAGATAAAAAATATTGGTACATCCAAACTGATCATAAAGTTTATTGTTGTTTCATTCTGTAAAATGATACCAAAATGTAATGCTTGATGTATTGTTTTGTGAATTATTTTCCTTAATGCTGGATTAGCAAACAATTGTTGCTATGCAATATCAGCAATGAAGAAAATATAGCAAACAATTTAGTAACAATTCTAATCTTCCTGATATAGTAGGGAAAACAGAAATACATTGTGGTGAATATAATAAGCTTATTGGTAATTAGAAAGTTTTCTGAGGAAAGGGGATATTTTGTCTTCTCTAATTAAAAGATGTAATTCAAATGTGAACGCTTCATCATTTTGTTTGAAAAGTACAAAATTATTTGCCTTATTTCTATGATGATGACCTTTATTCTTTTTTGACTTATATTTATATATCACAATTATGCTGATAATAGATTTTCTGATTTTATTATTTTAATGATAAAAATGTTTGTAGAATAGAAATTTTACACTGGGTATTACGATCTTCAGCTAGAGCAAATGTTCTAATTAAATAATATAAACTCATCTCTTCCTCTTATTTGAAAAACCCTACAAATATAAAACATTAAACAACAAAATTTTAATTTAGATAGTCTACTGACCTATAAAGTTAGAGATTTGAGTCTGGCATGTAGTTTTTCCATAAATACTAATGCTGTAATTCATTTCAAGTAATAATTTGTTTGTTTTAAAGATTATTACCTTTAAAATCATAAAATCATGTTTATAAATTTTCATAATCAAAATAATATTAAATTTTTAATGGATTTTGATATGGGTAATGTAATATAGTAGTTAGGGTACAATATATAGTAGTTTAAAACACTAAAACCTGATAAAATATTGGGTTGATGTTTTTGGGGCTTCTTAATTAATAGGGCCATTAGTTATAAAAATCTAGAAAATTTTATATACAGGATATGAACCTCGATTAAAGGGTTAAAGCTTTAGCTGGATTTTTTGAAAAAATATTTTTGGCCGACTCTGCATTTTTTTTGATAATTTTTTGCTACATAGAAAAATTAAAATATGAGCAGTAATTGAATGTTAATTTCATATTATTTTTCATTAATTCTAGTCTTAATTTTTTGCTGGGTCTACAGGTCTCTGATATAAGTAAATTATTATACCTGAAATATTTTACCTTCTTATATAATGTTAAACAAAATATTTTACATTGTTGTTTAATAATAAGCAAAATATTTTATTTTTACATATTGATTTTAATTATTGCTCATTCATTATTTTACAATTAGCTATATACTAGCCATGTTTGCTTTCGCAAAAATTGAATTATTTTGCTATCATGAAGCCGAATCTTTAGCAAGAGAGGTAAACTTTATGTTTGTTTAAATTAAAAAATTTACATCTAAATAAATCAGAGTCTCATTCTAAACCCTTTGAATGCATGGGGCACTCATTCATTGATTCATGTATACACCATGCAGGCAAATATAGATGATGGTATAAATTTCCTAGTTAACACACACTCTGATTGGAAACAAACCCAATTTTTGGCTTGCCATTTATATTGGCACATGGGCTTATTATATCTTGAAAAGGTTTACAATACTCTCAATTTAACATTTTAAATAAAACAGATTTTATATAAAAAAAACTAGCACAATTTCAAATCTTTTTAATATTAATAATATCTAATTGCTCTCAGAGGGCGAAAATTTAAGGACAGCCTGATCCCTAATTTAAAATTCTTTTCCATTATGGAGCTTAACCCTGATTTAAAAAAAAATTGGTTTGGCTAAGTTTTTTAATTGATGTAACTTAAATTTATTTTATAAGCCTCCGTTTTGTGAAAATATTGTTATTTCTCTGGGTTAGAGATATTTTAAAAAAAATTTTTGGTAAGGCCTTGATTTAAAAAAAAATTATTTCTTATTATGGCCCTTTTTAGACCGGTCTACAGGTCTTTATAATGGCTAGTTTATGTTAGCTTAACTTAAATGTCCTTTTTAATTGGACTTTGGGGTCTAGGCTGCTGACACATTTATAATCTCTTTATCAGAAGTCAAATTGAGTATTTTTGATCTTGCTAAAAATCTTGATACTGTAAATCCCCATATAATAAATTATTTTATTTTAGAATGACGTAGATACGGCATTCGAAATTTTCCAACGCCAATTAAAAGTAAGAGTCAAAGAATCTCTCGCCCTTTTCCACCTAACGGATGCTGTATCCTTGTTATACAGAATAAACCATACAGCCAATATCAATACTCGTATAAAATCTTGCCTTCCTTTTGAGTGGTCATTTTTAGCGAAAGAGATAGCCTCGATCATTGCTGGATTAATACTCAATGCTAAAAAGAGTTTTTTATGTCCCACAAATCTTGATAAAATACTGTTTATTCATGACAATTATAATTTTGCTAAATCTAAATTCTGACTTTATTTCATATTTTATATTTTGCTTACATTCCAAATTTATTTTAATAATAATAAAAATCAATAGAATATTTCTTATATGTGATGTTGATATGACTCTGATTGAGTAAAAATACAATTCCTAAGTCTATTTCTGAGAATGAGAAAATACATAAATTTAAATTGGAGTGAGACAGAAAATAATTTAAGATCAATTAAACTATGTTAACAATGTTTTAGAAAAGATCGCCTAAATAAATTATAAAAAATGTAATACATTAATTTATAAATTAAATTCATTAAAAAAAATTTTAAAATAAATATTGCGCCGCCGCTGCCGAAAATTTAGTAGGCAGCGGCCAAATCAGCGCCGCCGAACGCCGATAAAAAAATTTAAAAAAACCGCCGCCGTTGATTGAGACATCGGCGCACAGGTCTAATTAGAGTATCCATTTTAGTAAATTAAAGATTTTCTGAACACCGAACCCGAGGGTACAGCGATTTTTCACTGAACCCAACCCGAGACCGAGCCTTTTTTTAAAAAAAGAGGAATCACAGTCCTGAAATATATATCCACTAAAAAATAAATTTAGTTGATTATGAACTATTTATTCTCAGAATCTATGGGTTGACAATCAGGGGTGTATTGCGTAATGGGCTACGAGGGGCTAAGTCTCCCACTAATTTATTTTTGATTTTTAGTCTCTTTCTAAATTTTGAGAAAAGTCTGAGCCCCCTCCCCACTAAATTTTTTTGCATTTTTTCAAAAATGTTACTTGGAGTCATTTTTCTTTTTATTATTATAGTCAAAATATTTTCCATATTTTTTTTATAGCTATATAGAAAATAGATAAGCGAAAAGTTTTCTTTTTATAGAAATTTTAAGTAGACCCAGTATAGATGGCTCGCCATCAACAAGTATTGGTGATAAATAGCTCCATTTAAACATGTTTTGAGCCAACTTTAAAAAGGTTAAATCAAATTTTTATGCGAAAACTATCATCTTAGCCTTCTTCGAGATTTGAACCTAAAGAATAGCCAACCTTAAAAATGCATACCCCTTCTTAAGGCTATGTCAAATTTCCTGTTATGATTGAATCGATTTAACGACACTGTTCAAATTTAGCAAAATATTTTAAATATTTATTGAATTAGTTAAGATTAATCTACTTTGAAAGAAACATAAATTGGAATATCTTATATGAATTTACCATTTTCGATTAAATAATATTTTTAAAAAAATTATTAGGTACATTTGACAATAATAAATAATTGAAAATCCATTGGTGACAAACCCCTTCCAAAATAAACCTCTATCCCCTTAAAAAAATTTCATGGCCTTCATCCGTGATATTTACCCACCCATTATGCTATAACAACCCCATGTTACTAATAAAAATAATAGTATTATGAGCCATTTATTAATAACATAAAAAATTTTAATTAAGCTCTTTAAGTCCTCATTATTATTTAAGCTAGGAATAACAAATAAGCATTAATTGGTGGTAATCAACTAGTTGTTGCTAATCATACTAAACATTAACCACAAGCTTGTACAACTTCGACATGTACTAAAATCTTATCTGTAAAAATGTCTATTAATAAATTTTCTTTTATTTCAGTTATTTATATCTTTAATCTACAAATAGTATTTATTTTCCCTACCCCTCTTTGATGCCTACCCTCATTCAAAAAAAAATTAAAGGAAATTCCCACTTTTCATTTAGCTTGTAGTCACTCGGTTCAGATATTTCACTTTTAATATACAATTAAAATCCAAAACTGTGAGATAAAAAAAGTACCAATTTAATATTACTCTAGAAAATACACACAGTCCCGTTAAATGGATATCTTTGAAAACGAGGGTAAAATGATTTGAATAAATTTGAATCAAATTATTCATTTATTTTAGAAATAAAAATTGGCTTAAGAACCTAGATGCGCGATATAGCAAGCAGCGATTTAAGAATATACTAACTGGGTTTTTTGTTCTGTAATACTGCCGAATGTGAAAGGGACATTCATATTATTTGATCATGGTAGATCAAAAGAGTTAAGAGTCAAGAATATATCAAATTTAATGTTTATAAATATAAATGGGCCTTCGATATCTGAATGGACTCCAGATCTATACATAAAAATATAGATCAACTCAGGCGAAAGAAATCTTTCCAGAGAAAAATACAGCCCAAAGAAAAAGAAGAATTGAAAGATGTATAGAAGTTATTTAAATTCATATTTATATATTTATAGATATCGGTGCAATTTGTGACCTTGTTTTTAAAATATAATCTATATTATAATTTTCCGATGTCCTCACTACGTCATCGTGACGTCATGTCATCGGTACGTATTTATTTTTATTTTTTTTATTTGTTGATTTTATTTATTTTATACAAACAGATGATGATGCTTATAGTGTAATATAGTTGAAAAATTAATTCCTTTTCATTAAAGTAATCGATAAAATAATTATTGAAAATCGTCTGCGGGAAAATGGCTGATGTTAAATCGTTTTAATCAATTTTCCTTAATATCCAAAATATAAATGAAATAAACAACATGAATAAAACATAATTCAAAAATTAATATTTCTTCTTCCTCAAGATTCAGGCTAATTTTTATTTCATTTTATCTTTGTATTTTATAGATTCTCTCATCAATCCTCACCCATCACTACCACTCACACATTAATGAAACTTGTACTCTACAAAATATTCAACTCATTTAATAATCTTTATTATAATCAAAATCTTCTCAATACATATATCACAAATCTTTATACATATATATATTATCTTTCATAAACCAAATTAAGAAGAGATTCAAGTATATTCAAATATTTATATATTCTTATCCTAAACTATTTCTAATCTCCAATTCCTATATATAACTTTTTCTTTATTTCCCCTTTATCAAAGATCTCATCTATTTATCAATAAACTTTTTCATTATTATTATTTTTTACCTATTAATAAAAATTCTTTCATAACATTATAAATTTATTTAATTTAACTTTCTTATCTTTTTTTATAATTATGTAATCTATTTTTTTACATAATTTTTTTTAATCTAATACTTCTTTACCCTAGAATTAATTAACTTTATTTTTTCAATAACACTACACTCAACATGTTATTTTTTAACTTTAAATTAAATCGTTTGTTTTTTTCCTCTTCATTTCTAAATAAAATCGTCTGCTTTCATTTTTAATTATCTAACTAAAACCAAATTTTAATATTTAATACTTATCTTTTTCTTAAAATTATGTCTTTAAATAAAAAATTAATTATTTACTCTTATAATATACCTGGTTTATTATTACTATATTAAGAAAATTAATGGAGAAAAAATATATCTATATATTAATGACACAAGAAACTTTAATCAATAATAACATTGTTAAAAAATTAAGAGGTTATACAATCTTCAATTCTAATAACTATCATAATGGTGTATCATTTATTATTAAAGATTCTATTCTAAAATATATATCCAATTTCACTCCAATCAGTGATCGCATTGCTTCAATTACACGAAAAACTAAAGGAAAAATAACCCATCTTATTAATATTTATGCTCCCGTTAATCACTCAGAATATCCCAAATTCATTACATCTCTTAATAACCACCTTAAACAAATTAATACAAATCATTTTATTATCATAGGTGGCAACTTTAACATGAAAATTGGTAACGAATATATAAATAAACTGCCCTTGATCAGAAAAAATCAAAAGTAAAAATATTATTGAAACTTGTAAAAAATTTAATCTTAGAATAATTAACACTTTTTTTAAACAAAAAAATAATTATTATTTTACCTATTTTAAACCTAACTCTTTATATAAAAGTCAACTTGATTTTTTCCTTACAAGTATTAAAATGAACTTTTTTATACAAAATATTTTAATTCTTAATGATATCGATTTCTTATCGGATCATCGCCCTATTGGCCTACATCTCCGAGGCGGGAAAAAATTTTCAAATTATAATGGGTAGGACTGGGCTTGGAACCTCAAAATTTATATTAGCTTGCACCTGACTTGGGAATATCTTTTAGAAATTATTAAGGGTTAGCTGGGCTTGATAAACTTTTTTAAAATTATAAGATCTTGGATACTTCCTAATATTGTAAGCTTTAACCTGGCATGATATCTATCGTAAAAAATGAATAAAAATCTCATTCCCCGTCATTTTTGACGGGCTTTCTACTAGTATAAATAAAGAATTCATTCGTATTCGTAATATAAAAAAAATCAGTTTTAATACATCATAATTTTAATTATAGAAAATAAATATTGTAGCAACCCCCCCCCCTCGCCCTCAAGCTAAATTTTTATTTATCCAATACACTACTGCTGAACAACCTGCTATATGGCTCCTATAATGGATTAGTTTAATAATAGTCCTGACTTGAGGAATATATTTTAATTTCCTTATCCGATAATTTCCTTATCCGATAATTTCCTTATCCGATAATTTCCTTAAAACTAGTATAATTTCTCGTAATTGATTATTTTAACATAAGTTTTTATGTTTATTACTATGATAAAATTGAGAACTATTTTGGTGTTTCAGTTTAATACTTAAAGCTTTGGATATTAATCCTATTATATTTCTTAATTCATAATTATATCTATTCCACTTAAAAATAAAAGATAAATATGTTAAAGTACAATAAATGAATAAAAGTCAAAATAGAAGATTTTGTACTTCCACTGGTAATGCTTCCGATAAATAAATTTATAATTTCTAAAATAACAATCAATTTATAACCCATTATATATCTCATGTCGATCTCACATTATAAGAACATGGATAATAATGCTTTACTCAACAAGAGCGGAACATTCATAAAGGTCTTGAACTCTCCTTATCAAGCACAATTTTATATCCAAATTTTATATCCATGCTAAAGGGGCTTAGCATCTTCATGAGAGAAAAGAAATTGAGATAAAAATGTAGATTTTCCACTCAGTTTTATCATCTATTATCTCAGTTTATACCTATTGATCTTTAGGCACTACTAGCACCTTCCTCCTTACTTTAGCTCTGAGTCTGGAAATATTTTAATTTATTTAAATAAAAAGCATTTTAATTTTTAAATAAAGTTAAATTTAATTAAACCATAACTAGACCCGATTAAAATTTTTTTATCCCGAAGCTGACTTGGTTGCAGGCAGCGTCTACGTGAGCGGGAGGGGTAGGGACAGTTAGAATCCTATTTTTTGAGGGGGCTAGGCTGCTTTAATGGGGGTGGGACAAATTTTTTTGGGGGTTATCTATTAAATTTTGAGATGAAATAGGACAAAATTTATTGCTGTAAAAATTAATACTTTTATTATAGAATTATTATAATACAATTCATCGACCGAATCTATATATTGCAAACAATCATACCATTATTTTCCAAATAAAACTTTCTGCTATTCTTTAATTTAAAAGGTTTAGATATTTCAACAAGCTCATTAAGCCATAAGAATTAATTCATTGTAAATAATGGAGGTTTTAATTGAATTTATTATCTAAAAAAAAATTCTTTATTATCTAAAAAATAAATTCTTTATTGTCTAAAAAATAAATTCTTTATTATCTAAAAAATAAATTCTTTATATTCACAAAATATCGATAGTTGGTAGTAGAGATAGATTAATTTGAGTTATAAATTCTCTGAAAATAGTATCAATAAATAAAAAATGCGAAAATAATAATAGGGAGACACCGGTAATTTTTTAGGGGGTGAGCAAATGTTTTTGAAAGGGTTTGCATCCAGTGTAAATCCTGTCATGTAGACGATGGTTACAGGGCTATGCTATTTAAAAATTATAAACAACTCCGGGTCTGGACTCCATGTTTGAACCTCGGCTTGGTTTCGTAAATATTACAACCAAGCAAATTAACAACACTTGTGCCAATCATTTTTAAAATTTGGACGCAACACGGCTCGAATTTTCTATAAGAGCTTGGAGGGGAAAAGTTACTTCAAAATATTTTTTTTTATCTGCCTGATTGATTAAATTTGAGGAGGCATCTTATAATACCTTAAATATTTCGTTTTTCTCTCCATTTTATCATTATATACTATGTGTCCGCTTTAGACTCCAAATATTGTTAAAAATATTAAAAAAATTAATTAATTGCACCAAAATTATTTATTTTTTATTAGTGTTGACATTGAAACACCAAATAACGATGTACACTCTAAAACCATTTCAAAAATTACATTTTCTAAGTGTAAGCTATTGTGGAATAAAATGGGTGCATTAAGCATGGGAAAGAACTCTTTTTATAACGCCTAAAAATTAATAGATAGTCTTATTAAGAATCATTGCATATGACGACTCTTATAATAAATCTGAATTACATAGATTTTTAGATAAAGACAAGTCGTTCAACGCGCGTTCCTTTTTAAGGTAACCGTAACGGGTTCCTTTTTTCAGATGTAACGAGTGTCTGTAAAGCGTTTCTTTTTTGTAGTAACGTTTACAGTACTAGAAGTAATTTAACTATCCACTTAAATATCTTCATAAATATATACACATTTCACTATCAATGTAAAATTTATTTTAGCTTAGAATCAGATGGGTTCAGAAATTTCAGATTAATCTTTTACACCTGAAAATTAACATAAGTCAGATTGTCTAAATTCTGTTATTAACAAAAATCATTTATATTAATTAATTAACTATTATAAATAATTTTAGCGATGATTATATATTTAAATACATTCTTCCTATATTTTATTTATTAAAAATTAGTTTATATATATTTAAGTATTACTTTATATATAATTTAATATTACTTTATATATATATTTAAATATTACCATAGATATATTTAAATATTACCATAGATATATTTAAATATTTTATATTTAATTAAATATTCATAAATATATATTGCATAGATTATAATATAATTTATTAAATTTAAATGTTAAATGTGTCTTGTTTGTATTCACCTTCTTTCTTTTTTTTTGACTCAAAATCAGCTGTGGGAATATTTCGGCCCCGAACCATTTCTGGCGTGATAATGAATGAATGAATTTTCATAATGCATGATTTAAAAAATGTATAATTAGGGCGTTAATAATTTATTCTATTGCTCAGGGTGGCAAATATTGTGAGTAAGTTAATTTATTTATAAATGCCGAAATTTAACGATAAATATGTTTACCAATTTGTATAATCTAAAAGTATTCATTAAATGTGACTTTTTAAACCTTAAATATTATTAGCAATGGGAGGAATATGGCATGGTATTTTCAAAGAGTGATGATGATTCTTGTATATTATATGATTTAATTCTAAGACAAGTATTGATATATATTTAATTGAATACTAATATAATATAGTATATAACATTATTGGATGATCCTAAGATGCTTTCTTTAGCAGAAAATATAAATCAGATTGCCACATACAAGGAGTTTGGTAATATATAGGTCAATATTATTTTAAAAAATTTATGTAGTTATGGGAAATGTGTTAACATTGGGTTTACATTTAGTTTCTGGATTAGTTGATCCAGTCAATGATGATAAATTTTCAACAAAACTACAAATTTTATTGTCTAATGTAGAAAATAATGCAATCAAGGATTTTCATAGTAATTTGATTAACAATGAAGATTTGCATATTAAAGCTATTAAGTTATTGTCTAAAAAACAGGTATTTATTTTTATAATACTTTTGTTTAATAAAAATTTTAAGTTTGTTGAAGCTATAGATATTTGGAAAAAAATTATTGAAAAAAATCCCAAAGATTTATTAGCTGTTAAATTATGTCATGATGTTTGTTTTTATATGTGTAACATGGACAAAATGATTAATATTTATATATTAGTCACTAAATATTTGGATAGAAACCACCCTTTATATAGGTTATTTATATTAATGTTTGTATGAATTATTAACTAATTCTTATTATAGATTTTATTCTATGATTTCTTTTTTGCTATATTTAAATTATATTTAATTTTTCTAATGATATACTTTAATCAGAGACATGCAGAGGTTGAAATGTTAACCTCCTAGTCCTGGCTTTATGAACTATCGTGAAATAAATGAATAATTTATTTTATTTTTGTAATTAATTTTGTCAGTGTATATTTTTACAAATAAACATAAATACATCAATTAATCATAATAAACACAATTAACCAATATATTTGAATAACAATTAATCCATTTTTAAGGTTAATTTGATAATCCATTAATGATAAACTTATTATTATAGTACATTTATTTTGAAATGAAATTTTATCCTTTATGATTTTAGAAAAAAATTATATAATTAAAAACATGTTGAACATGTCTGCTAAGATCAATGCTAATCATTTTAATTTTCAATGCATTACATCTACTCATCTCATATACCTTTTAATAGTAAAACATCTATAATTTAACTATACCATTATAATGCATTTAAATAGGTTATATTCATGAATCTAAAAGTGTATAAAATATTTTTAATAATAAATCACATATTATATAATAACATTGATCTATTTACATTATAAGTAATAAATTAATGTATTATAAAATTTGAAATTATTTTTTTTAAATTAAGATGCCATTTTATCAGATTGGAAAATTTTATAATATTGGCCAATAACCAATATTTTAGAAATGGTGAAATATTGGCCCAATCAGATAAAAAATATTGGTACATCCAAACTGATCATAAAGTTTATTGTTGTTTCATTCTGTAAAATGATACCAAAATGTAATGCTTGATGTATTGTTTTGTGAATTATTTTCCTTAATGCTGGATTAGCAAACAATTGTTGCTATGCAATATCAGCAATGAAGAAAATATAGCAAACAATTTAGTAACAATTCTAATCTTCCTGATATAGTAGGGAAAACAGAAATACATTGTGGTGAATATAATAAGCTTATTGGTAATTAGAAAGTTTTCTGAGGAAAGGGGATATTTTGTCTTCTCTAATTAAAAGATGTAATTCAAATGTGAACGCTTCATCATTTTGTTTGAAAAGTACAAAATTATTTGCCTTATTTCTATGATGATGACCTTTATTCTTTTTTGACTTATATTTATATATCACAATTATGCTGATAATAGATTTTCTGATTTTATTATTTTAATGATAAAAATGTTTGTAGAATAGAAATTTTACACTGGGTATTACGATCTTCAGCTAGAGCAAATGTTCTAATTAAATAATATAAACTCATCTCTTCCTCTTATTTGAAAAACCCTACAAATATAAAACATTAAACAACAAAATTTTAATTTAGATAGTCTACTGACCTATAAAGTTAGAGATTTGAGTCTGGCATGTAGTTTTTCCATAAATACTAATGCTGTAATTCATTTCAAGTAATAATTTGTTTGTTTTAAAGATTATTACCTTTAAAATCATAAAATCATGTTTATAAATTTTCATAATCAAAATAATATTAAATTTTTAATGGATTTTGATATGGGTAATGTAATATAGTAGTTAGGGTACAATATATAGTAGTTTAAAACACTAAAACCTGATAAAATATTGGGTTGATGTTTTTGGGGCTTCTTAATTAATAGGGCCATTAGTTATAAAAATCTAGAAAATTTTATATACAGGATATGAACCTCGATTAAAGGGTTAAAGCTTTAGCTGGATTTTTTGAAAAAATATTTTTGGCCGACTCTGCATTTTTTTTGATAATTTTTTGCTACATAGAAAAATTAAAATATGAGCAGTAATTGAATGTTAATTTCATATTATTTTTCATTAATTCTAGTCTTAATTTTTTGCTGGGTCTACAGGTCTCTGATATAAGTAAATTATTATACCTGAAATATTTTACCTTCTTATATAATGTTAAACAAAATATTTTACATTGTTGTTTAATAATAAGCAAAATATTTTATTTTTACATATTGATTTTAATTATTGCTCATTCATTATTTTACAATTAGCTATATACTAGCCATGTTTGCTTTCGCAAAAATTGAATTATTTTGCTATCATGAAGCCGAATCTTTAGCAAGAGAGGTAAACTTTATGTTTGTTTAAATTAAAAAATTTACATCTAAATAAATCAGAGTCTCATTCTAAACCCTTTGAATGCATGGGGCACTCATTCATTGATTCATGTATACACCATGCAGGCAAATATAGATGATGGTATAAATTTCCTAGTTAACACACACTCTGATTGGAAACAAACCCAATTTTTGGCTTGCCATTTATATTGGCACATGGGCTTATTATATCTTGAAAAGGTTTACAATACTCTCAATTTAACATTTTAAATAAAACAGATTTTATATAAAAAAAACTAGCACAATTTCAAATCTTTTTAATATTAATAATATCTAATTGCTCTCAGAGGGCGAAAATTTAAGGACAGCCTGATCCCTAATTTAAAATTCTTTTCCATTATGGAGCTTAACCCTGATTTAAAAAAAAATTGGTTTGGCTAAGTTTTTTAATTGATGTAACTTAAATTTATTTTATAAGCCTCCGTTTTGTGAAAATATTGTTATTTCTCTGGGTTAGAGATATTTTAAAAAAAATTTTTGGTAAGGCCTTGATTTAAAAAAAAATTATTTCTTATTATGGCCCTTTTTAGACCGGTCTACAGGTCTTTATAATGGCTAGTTTATGTTAGCTTAACTTAAATGTCCTTTTTAATTGGACTTTGGGGTCTAGGCTGCTGACACATTTATAATCTCTTTATCAGAAGTCAAATTGAGTATTTTTGATCTTGCTAAAAATCTTGATACTGTAAATCCCCATATAATAAATTATTTTATTTTAGAATGACGTAGATACGGCATTCGAAATTTTCCAACGCCAATTAAAAGTAAGAGTCAAAGAATCTCTCGCCCTTTTCCACCTAACGGATGCTGTATCCTTGTTATACAGAATAAACCATACAGCCAATATCAATACTCGTATAAAATCTTGCCTTCCTTTTGAGTGGTCATTTTTAGCGAAAGAGATAGCC
>NW_027050876.1:0-10152 GCF_954871325.1 Gordionus sp. m RMFG-2023 | reverse complement strand
ACCCCATCACCTAGACTCGCCCTTTACGGGGAGAGATTGCCCTTTAGTTGAATATATCTTTAGATTAGCTATCGATTGATACCCTATGTGAGACATAACCTATTTCATAAGGCCAATAAAACAACATTAATAAAATTATAAAGAAATAAAAAGAAACGCGCGTAAAACGCTTTTAAATATAAGATTCCTGTTTATCACGGTTCAAACGTGATAATACCGTATAGTCCCGAATAGTTATGATCCCTTTAAAAATTACGACATATATATAACCTTCTTGTGTATTTAATTTTAAAATGAAATGAGGTGGTTTGCCAAAAGATTTACCATACCCCAGTCTCCCCTGCAGGTACTAATAATACCTAAGCATTTTAAATTGAACAAATACTAAATTTTCTCTAATTATAAAAGAAGATAAATTTTGCAAAAATATCTAAAATTAGTCATATATCACACGATTCTCATATGATAAACACTATATTTATTTATAAATTTTGAAATAAAATATCATATATATTATTAATTTTATAATAAATATAAATTAATTTTTCATATTAATATCATGAGATGTTGTAGCTTCTGATTTATTTTCTTTTTTATTCCATGGAGCATTCGGGAGGGTGCGGCATTTTGTCACGTAATGTTGTTTTCCACAATACCAGCAATCTGGTATTGTGGATCTTAGTCTTTTAGTTGTAGGTTTATACTTATTATAATGTATAGATGTCTGGTGCCTTTATAAATTTTTTTAAAAAATTTTATCATAATATATCGTTAAATTATAATATTACCTAGGCTTAGATTGAACTTCTTGAAGTTTCGTTTTAGTAATTGTATAAAGGCATCCATCTAGGATAAAAGTGGTGGTCGACGAGTTGCTGTTCACTACATATATTTGATGTAATTAAAAATAGGTTATAAGTAGGTGCGGGGATTTTTTTTTACTAAGAAATATGAAACTAGTAAGAATTATCACGAATTATTTAAATAAAATAAAATTTAAAAATAAGGGTTACATGTCAATACCGCGAAAATTTTAAGATATAATTTGTCAATGAACATAAACAAATACAAATTAGGATTTATATTTTAATTAGGATTTATATTTTAATTAGATTTATTTTAATTGGATTTATATTTTAATTAGGATTTATATTTTAATTAGGATTTATATTTTAATTAGGATTTATATTTTATTTTGGGACAAGAAAAAATCTTTTTTTATTTTTAAAATTTTATCATATTATTTTATCGCCCAGCGTTGAATAATTTTTTTTAAGATTATTTTATCCATTTTTTTATTCAAGGGTATTCCGAGAATTTACATGACGGCACCTGGCTTCTTATTTGTTTTAAACTTAAAGCTATAAAATAAATGATTTTGACGATTACAATAGATTTAATAAGATGGAGGTCTAATCAATTCAATGTTCCCCTTCATCTTAGCTTATTTAAAAATTTCTATGCCTCCAGATATGGCTGAAGATGGGAAGGGGGGTGTGGGGGGGGGGGGTTGTATCTATATGAACCATTTATTTTTTAAAAAATATTTTTGAAAAATTTTAATTATATTATATTTATAGATAAAAAAAAACTTTTTACTATAATAAAAAGAAAAAATTATCAACATGTTTTTTTCGCGCTGGATAGGGTTAATCATATGATTAACTAGAGGCTATTTGAATCAAGGCTAGCTGAATCAATTAAATTATGCTTAAAATTATGATATAATTATTCATTGGCTACTATTATAGCTTTAAATTAATTTTATATGATAATTATTATAATTATAAAAAAAATTTAAAAATAAATTAAAAACTTAAACATTTTTTAAAATTAATAAAATGTCATATTTTGACATTTTCATATAAATTATTTAGATGCAAATGATGTATTGTATCAATAAAACATAGTCCATAAAAAATAGAAGAATAATAATTATAATCATCTATGTTAGAGACTTACTAAATCAATGGAATCTACAAGCCCCGGTTTTGGGGCTTGTTGGAGAAAAATTTTACTTTTATTAGAATCAATAAAATATTAAAAATATTTATTAATGTATAACTATAGGTAAATGTTTGCTGGGCTATATCATAGTATTCTATAAATTCAAAAGCTACAATTATTTTCAGGCTTATGATGATTTTGACAAAAACGCGAATAGCCCTAGTCTATACTGTTGGAAGAAAGTTGATTATGAGATCAAAAATAGATTATTTACCGGTTGACTAAAAAAACTTTACGTTTTTAAATCTTTATAACTCTAAAACGCGTCATCGTTCTTTTTATGAAATCTATTTTATTGTGTATCTTAATAATCTCAAAATATTTTAAAAATGTAGTAGGGACACTCATCTTTTTAAAAATTTCTCCTAAATCATAAACTATAACATAAAAATATTTCGGTATTATAAAAGAAATCTCATTATTAAATGCCACTAACAATATAAGCATTTACGGTAATTTGTAAATTAATTATTTTATCAAGAGAAGATCTGATAATGATAAAATTATGCCGTAGGGCCTAATATTTTTAAAAAAAATTATGGCTGGGTCGGGCTGTTATCATATAATTATATATTTTAAAAATATTCCAAGAAATAAGACGCAATATTTTTTATTTGTATATTTTTTTGACAGACTTTTAAAATATTTATAAAATTCCTTCTTTATTTATTTCAAAATAATTATATAAAAATTTACAAATGCTAGAAAAATAAAATAATGCAGCTCACTATTTTTAAGAAAAAAAAATGAGATCGTTTATAACCCAAATAAATGAATTTTTAATATATCATGCAGCACTTACATCTGCAAATATTACTTCCACAAAAGACTTCCCAACCTTTTTCAGATGGTGATAGAAAAAAAAATTTGTTAGATTTTTATTATGAAGATGTTAAAGTATCTTATGATGCCTTAATAGGAATAACTATGTTTATAAGATTAACTATAGTTGATATAGTCCCCAAAAATGCTATGGATTCTCTGCATTATTTCAAACACATTTTAGATTAAATTCCCAATGTATTAAAAGGGTTTATAAACTCTTCCCATTAGTAAACTAATGAGAGAACACTAATAAAATCAAATTTATAAAATTTTACATTGGATTTTTTTCCTATATATATGATGATTTAGGGGTAGTGTTGTTAAACTAGCTAACTTTAGTCAACTATAAAATAGTGTAGCCATGTTTTTATTCAAAAATATTAGAATCAATCTTCAAGTTGAGACTTAACTTAGAGACTTAATTCTACTTTTTAGTCTAAAAGCTCGACTAAGTCATGATAGAGATGGTGAAAGTTAGGTAATTTAACAACACTATTTTGGGGTGGCAAAAAATTATATTAATTTTTATCTTTCATAATTTGTAAAGGATTAAAACGTTACTTTTGCAGGTACGAATCATAAATATTTCAACTGTCCGATAGAAATAAAAATTTAGGCCGTATAAGCATTATATAATTATAAAGTTTAAGTAAAAAAAATATCCCTTAAATTCATATAATCTAGAAAAAAAAAATAGGAAAAATATTTATAAAATTACTTTTTTGATGAATATTTTCGGATAAAATTACACAAAAAATAATATTAAAATATAAAATAAATTTATTCTTATTAAAATTTATAATAAATTTATTTATAAACAACTTTAAAATAAAAACTTTTATTAATTAAAGTGTATTAAACAAAATTACAACCTCAACCAGGCATCCACTACCCTCTCTCCCTTTTCATTTTATTTTAACAACATTTTACATTCCCTTTTACGGCCTGGCTGAGAATACATGGACCATTATAATATACACTGGGAAAAAAACGAAAGGGGAAAAAAATCAAACGTACCGCAAGAAAATCAAACGTACCGCAAAAAAATCAAACGTACCGCAAGAAAAATTATTTCTTATCTTATAACACATAAAAACTTACACAAAAATAACTCTCCTTTTTACAATAAGCATTTTACCGTTCATTCCACTTTTTCTTTTAAATTTTATTTATGTACCACAACAGCCGTATTACTTTTCTTTCTGTTATATAAAATCATTTAAAACAATTCACAATCTTTGCAAATAAAAAAACAATAAAATTGCAAAGTCATGTAACTAATAACTGACATTGAAAGCAGTCTTGATTGTTAAGCTTGATATAATTTATTTGTATAAATAGCCCCAGTAGCACCACTTTGATTAAGATCATATTTTGAAGTATTTATATTATCAATTTTGTTCGGGTAAATTGTTATTCTATATAATATGATTTTTTCTTTTATATAAGATGATTTTTGTGTGGTAAAATTGTATATTAATCTTTTTTTTAAAAATAGAAAAAGTGTAAAAAGTTACTTTTGAAGGTACGAATGATATAAAGCATTTGTTAAATTTAAAAATAATAAGATTTTATGTTTTAAAGCTATAAAATTAATAATTTTGACGATTACAAAAGATTTAATAAGATAGAGGTCTCAATCCAATGTTCCCCTTCATCTAATCATATTTAAATTAAAAATTATCAACATATTTTTTAGCGCTGGAAAGGGTTAATCATATCAGTAACTATGAGCTAGTAGAATTAGGTCGAATTAATTATATTATGCTTAAAAATATGATATAATAAGTATTCATTGGCTATTATACCTTTAAATTCTATTTTTTTCCCTTTAACTTTCACCTTTTCTGGTGGTTGATATTCAAAAGAATTAGAAAAAAAAATTAAAAAATTCTTTAAAACTTAAACATTTTTTAAAATAAAATATCACATTTTGAAATTTTTTATGAATTATTTATATATAAATGGTGTCTTATTGATAATAACAATTATCCTATAGGAAACTTAATAAGCCAATATAATCTACAAGGGGGTTTGAGGCTTATTGGGGCAAAAATTAACTTTTACTAGAATCAATCTTAAATATAAAATATTAAAATATTTATTAATAGGGTCTTTTGTAAAAAACGACTTAATCTAATCGTTAAAAAAATTGAGTATACCAAATTCCACATATTTTTTAATAAAATACCAATTTCATAAATAACAAGTGACGTGTTTTAGAGGTAAATATTAAAACGCTACTTTAAATAAATATAAACAATTAAGCTGGTTCTCTGGTTTTTTGGAACTTAATAAATGGGTTAAATATAATTTTGTCAAATATAAATCACTATTTCATTGTGATAATGTTAGTTGTAATGCATTCGCGATATTGCATTCGCTGTAATGTATTCGCTCTAATACATTCGCGATAATGTATTCGCGGTATTACATTCGCTCTAATGCATTCGCTATAATTCATTTGCTATAATACATTCGCTATAATGCATTCGCGATAATCCATTCGCGATAATTCATTCGCTATAATGCATTCGCGATAATTCATTCGCTGTTATGCATTCGCTATAATATTTTCGCGGTAATGCATTCGCGCTAATATATTCGCTATGATACATTCGCGGTAATGCATTCGCTATAATATCTTTTCGCGGTAATCGACATTCGCGATAATGCATTCGCGATAATACATTTCGCGCTAAAAGTTTTGCGGTATTGACGTGATACGATTATTTATACCCATATCGATATTTTGTTTTAATAAAAATATTCATGACCCCCAGACCTAGACACGCCCATTAGGAAGAGTTTGACCTCCTGTTGAGCTGATTTTTTTATTAGCTCTCAATTGATATCCTTAGACGTTTTTAGGAGAAACTGTACGTATACGACCAATAACCTTATAACCATTATAGAGAGGTTTCGGTGATAAGATATTAAATTATATCCGTATTTGGGAAAAAATTATCAAAATTTTTATGGATTGGACTGGACTCGGAAAATATTCCTCAAAATATAGACTTGGATCTTGCTTGGGAAAATCCTTTAAAAACCATTATGGGCTGTGCTAGGAAAAAATTTTCAAAATTATTATGGGTTTAGCTGGGCTTGAGAAATTTTTTTTTTTAAATTATAAGGTTAGGGACCCTTGGAATTTTTTTCTAAATTTGTGACCTAGCAAATCGCGATTCATCTCATATTAATATTTTGAATGTATAGATAAAGATGTCATATTTTTTATCTAGTATAAAATAATGCGATAAAATGAATTAGTTATTTTACAAATAAAAATCTCGCTGTCAATCAAAAATTTGATGATATGAGAATAATATATTTTAAAAATTATAGCTTTTCAAATTTTTTAAATATGTTAAAATTTTATCAAGGGTAATTTTTTTTTCTTGTTTTTTTTTAAATATCGATCGATAAGGCCTTTTTCAATTTATAGTCAACAGTTGTTATTATTTTTTTTTTGAAATTTATAAAATATTTTTTTAAAAAGAATTTCAAAAATATATTTATAGTTTTATATTTAAAACCTCAAATCATCGAAGTAATTTGACTATAATAAACATTACATTTATTAAAATAGTGCAGAGCAGATCCGGGTCAAATGAATTTATGCCGAGCCAAAATAAAAAATCTGAGCTGTTCATAATATTTTGCATAGTATCAAAGACACTAGGTATTCGATTCGTTTATTTTATAAATATTGCTTTGTTTAATTATCACTAAACCTGGGTTCAGGATAAGTTTATAAGATTATACATTATATTTAATTTTGAAATTTTTTAGGTGTTGATATGAACTTTAACTATTACAGGGAAAAGAAAATAGAAAAGAAACCACATAATATACATACAAACATTGATATATAATGTTGATCCAAGGTAGAATTAATAATTTTTCAAATATATTTTAAATTACATAAAATATAATTTACAGGCATAATTTAAAAAAAGATTTTAGTATAATTCTTAGAAAATATTTAACCTCACTAAATATATTAAGGTTTAGGAATAAATTCTTTAAGGCTTTGGCTATGTTAAATTTTTATAGAAATAATGTAGTTTTTAATATTTTTCCTTTCAAATTATAGTTCGTAGTGATATTTTATAGATTATGGCTAAAGTTTTATTTAGATTTTTTTAGGGTAAAATGATATTTACAGGTTTATATTAACTTAATTACAAAAGTCTTCTTCCCGACTACGCCTAAAAATAATTAAATCTATATTTATCTAAGGTAAATTCAATATAATATTAATAAGGATTTTAAGATATATATATAATATAATTAAGATGTTATATCTTAGAATGAAATTGATCTGTTAATCTCATATATAAAAAGATATTTTATTTATCTTTTAATTTCTTGAACATAATTTTTAATTCTGTTAATTTTATTCTATATAAAATTATTAATAATTTTTATCATAATCCTGATATGGGGGCATTAAATAATTTCGCGATCATTGTTATTTTAATGGAGGAATATTGGAGGCGGTTATTATCAATTTCTTCTTCAATATGGAATATAGTAGGAAATACTAAATGTAATTTATAAATGCTAAGCTTGAGATATACACAAAATCATAAATATCCTTTTATTAAATTCTTATTAGCATGAAGAAATACATATAAATCTATTTTAAAATGGGTTAAGTTCTAATTAGATGTTTTTGACAAATACATTTTGTCAGGTCTACGTGAAAATAATGGTAAGAAAAAAAATTCAAAATTAAATTATATCATGAAAAATGTTGGTCATAACGTGCCAAATTCTAATATTCTAACAATTTGAAAATAACTCAAGACTTATTTTCTGAAATATACAATAATCCCTATATTCGAATGCATATATTATTGCAGTTGGATTTTTTTATTGGAGATATTCTTTATCATATTATTTTACAATGCAATCATTAATCATATATCTCGATTCCACATCATTTATTATCTATTTTAATCTCTTCCATATTCCGAAACATTACATTTGGAAGCATGCGTGGTTTATAAAAGGAGTTCGAAATCTGATAAAGTTTAAAATGTTGCAGTTCGTTTATTATCCATATATTCATTGGTTATAATTAGCATCTTAATTTATTTGATCGGCGAAATTTTGTAGATGTAATGTATAGTTGCTACGCTTTAATAAACATCTTTCTATATTCGATGTTCATAAAATTCAAAAATGGATCACTTTATTATTAATATTAAATTCTTATTACCATGAAGAAATATTTTAAAATGGGTTAAGTTCTAATTAGATGTTTTTGACAAATACATTTTGTCAGGTCTCCGTGAAAATAATGGTAAGAAAAAAAATTCAAAATTAAATTATATCATGAAAAATGTTGGTCATAACGTGCCAAATTCTAATATTCTAACAATTTGAAAATAACTCAAGACTTATTTTCTGAAATATACAATAATCCCTATATTCGAATGCATATATTATTGCAGTTGGATTTTTTTATTGGAGATATTCTTTATCATATTATTTTACAATGCAATCATTAATCATATATCTCGATTCCACATCATTTATTATCTATTTTAATCTCTTCCATATTTCGAAACATTACATTTGGAAGCATGCGTGGTTTATAAAAGGAGTTCGAAATCTGATAAAGTTTAAAATGTTGCAGTTCGTTTATTATCCATATATTCATTGGTTATAATTAGCATCTTAATTTATTTGATCGGCGAAATTTTGTAGGTGTAATGTATAGTTGCTACGCTTTAATAAACATCTTTCTATATTCGATGTTCATAAAATTCAAAAATGGATCACTTTATTATTATTATTAAATTCTTATTACCATGAAGAAATATTTTAAAATGGGTTAAGTTCTAATTAGATGTTTTTGACAAATACATTTTGTCAGGTCTCCGTGAAAATAATGGTAAGAAAAAAAATTCAAAATTAAATTATATCATGAAAAATGTTGGTCATAACGTGCCAAATTCTAATATTCTAACAATTTGAAAATAACTCAAGACTTATTTTCTGAAATATACAATAATCCCTATATTCGAATGCATATATTATTGCAGTTGGATTTTTTTATTGGAGATATTCTTTATCATATTATTTTACAATGCAATCATTAATCATATATCTCGATTCCACATCATTTATTATCTATTTTAATCTCTTCCATATTTCGAAACATTACATTTGGAAGCATGCGTGGTTTATAAAAGGAGTTCGAAATCTGATAAAGTTTAAAATGTTGCAGTTCGTTTATTATCCATATATTCATTGGTTATAATTAGCATCTTAATTTATTTGATCGGCGAAATTTTGTAGGTGTAATGTATAGTTGCTACGCTTTAATAAACATCTTTCTATATTCGATGTTCATAAAATTCAAAAATGGATCACTTTATTATTAATATTAAATTCTTATTACCATGAAGAAATATTTTAAAATGGGTTAAGTTCTAATTAGATGTTTTTGACAAATACATTTTGTCAGGTCTCCGTGAAAATAATGGTAAGAAAAAAAAATTCAAAATTAAATTATATCATGAAAAATGTTGGTCATAACGTGCCAAATTCTAATATTCTAACAATTTGAAAATAACTCAAGACTTATTTTCTGAAATATACAATAATCCCTATATTCGAATGCATATATTATTGCAGTTGGATTTTTTTATTGGAGATATTCTTTATCATATTATTTTACAATGCAATCATTAATCATATATCTCGATTCCACATCATTTATTATCTATTTTAATCTCTTCCATATTTCGAAACATTACATTTGGAAGCATGCGTGGTTTATAAAAGGAGTTCGAAATCTGATAAAGTTTAAAATGTTGCAGTTCGTTTATTATCCATATATTCATTGGTTATAATTAGCATCTTAATTTATTTGATCGGCGAAATTTTGTAGGTGTAATGTATAGTTGCTACGCTTTAATAAACATCTTTCTATATTCGATGTTCATAAAATTCAAAAATGGATCACTTTATTATTAATATTAAATTCTTATTACCATGAAGAAATATTTTAAAATGGGTTAAGTTCTAATTAGATGTTTTTGACAAATACATTTTGTCAGGTCTCCGTGAAAATAATGGTAAGAAAAAAAAATCAAAATTAAATTATATCATGAAAAATGTTGGTCATAACGTGCCAAATTCTAATATTCTAACAATTTGAAAATAACTCAAGACTTATTTTCTGAAATATACAATAATCCCTATATTCGAATGCATATATTATTGCAGTTGGATTTTTTTATTGGAGATATTCTTTATCATATTATTTTACAATGCAATCATTAATCATATATCTCGATT
>NW_027050875.1:0-981 GCF_954871325.1 Gordionus sp. m RMFG-2023 | reverse complement strand
AGTATATAATTTTATATAAAAATATAGGAAATAAGGTGTCTAAATTTAAGAATTATATTAGAAATCATAGAAATATTTACAAAATAATTATAATACAAATAATATATATATACAAAATAATTATATAATTAATGAGTATAATTGTAAATAACATTAAAAATTTTAGTTAAATAATATTCCAATTCTTCCTTCAACATAATACAAATTCATGGCTTTGATTTTTAATTCTGTCCATTTAATTTTTCTTTATCTCTTAATTTTAGTAGATTTTTAAACATATCTATTTTAAATTTTTTTTATAAAGCAAATAATAAATTTTAAAAATTACCGCTCAATATAAAATTATTTGTGCTATATTCACAAAAGGAAGTATCTAACGAATCAATATTTGAAAATCACGCGATAAACACAAAATGATTTGTATTTAAAAAGTCGCGCGAATGGTATCTATAATGCGAAATGATATTTATTGTATTTTATATTTATCGGCTAAATCGTGATCGCAATTACGCCACTATTGATTCAAGGTGAAGACGACGCATGGTATGTTTCCAAAGACGAAGAGAAGCTTTTTATAAAAAAGATTGATGATAGACACGATATGAAAACAATCCCAGTATAATCCTACCCTCGCAAGTTATTTTAATAAATAAGAAGTGCTGCTTATTTAAAAAATTTTAAAATTTATTTTGGATTTCGATTCCAAATCCCTTCATATATAATAATTCTTAGTATTTAAATGTATTAACATGTGAGTTTAAAATGTAACATATAATCCATAATGGGATATTATATGTTAATTACATTTATTTAGTTTGATAAGGCCTGTTGTAATGTTATATCTAAAGTTAATCCATTATGGAATTATGATTAAAAATTACAACTATGAGGTCAATTAGCCCCATGTCCCCATATAGTGTATTATAGTTTTTAAATCGAAATTATAATTACGAATGACTGGTATGGAGAGCTATATTGATC
>NW_027050874.1:0-32429 GCF_954871325.1 Gordionus sp. m RMFG-2023 | reverse complement strand
TTAATGATATATATATCAATCATTTTATTTAAAAAAAGCCATGCAACATTCTTAATTTAGTTGTATTACTACTCTCTTAAAATTAATTTAAATATTAATGTTAAGACGAAATCATTAAATGAAGAAAACAAATTTAATTATGGTTTTCTGTAGAAAAATAAATATGATGCAAATGATGAAGGAAATTGATAGATTTTTTTAAAATTGGTATTTTTATATTTTTTAAAGGCTTTTTTTGGGATCTTTAAATTTAAATAATATATACATTATATTAATTGTATTTATAATTAAACAGTTTATTTTTATATATAATAATTAGGATACATATTACCTAATTCATATTTTAAGCTGGTTATTCTCGAATTTTATTTTAGAATAACTGATGAAACTTATTTAAATTAGCTCATGAAAATAAAATTAAAACCCTGAGAATTTAATTGAAATATGCAAATTTTTTGATCACCCCCCCCTCTCTCCCGTAAAAATTTCTAATTAGAACAGGTTTTAACATAAGTTTTAATTATGGATTCACTCATCATTTTATTGATATATTATTAATTTACGAAATTTAGTTATATTTATATGTGCATTCTTACAGTAGCATTACTAGTGGAGAAAGGAAGCAGGGGTTCGAGCCCCATCAAAATTTTGATTTTTTTAATACAACTATAAAAAATTAGAAGTTCGACATAAAAAAAAAGGTAATTTTGAAAATTATTTATAAAAGATTTTCTGAGCCCCATGAGATTTTAATGGCTAGTGACGCTCTTGCATTCCTTTTAGATATATTTAAATTTGCATTACTTGGATTTGGAGTTGCTGAGGCTAAAATAAATATCAAAATGTAAAAAATGTAATATGCCTTAAAATTAAATAAAATCTAAAGTTATATTTCAAAGAGTGAGTTCCTATATATGATAAATATTTCAAGTATTTTTCTTAGGTTAAAAATGTTTAAATTCATGCTTCCCTAAAATATGAAATTTTTTCAATAAGAGAAATACAATTATTGCAATTGCAATAAAAAAAAATATGTTATTTTTCATTTTTGATAGTATTATATTTTTTTCAGTTGCTACTTAGTTTAATAGACTTATAAGAAAAGGAGAAAGATAACATTAAGAAATAAATATTATCTTAGTTTATAACCATTTTTTTAAATTACAAATTCGTATAAAATGAGATAAAGGTTAAAATAAAAATCTGAAAGAAATTTTATAAATGAAAATTATTCCCAATAAAAATAAAATTTCATTAATTATTTGTTAAAAAAGAGGAATTTTGATAAAAGGTCAATAAAAATTATAATAATTGCTTTTTAAATCTCAAAATTGATTTAAATTAAAATTTTAAAGATGAATATCTTTCGATTTATACTAAAAGAAAATTAATTAGATAAATTTAATCATTTTAGAAATAACTGATGAAACTTATATAAATTATAGAGAAATAAATAGACTGAATTCAAAAAAGTGTGAAATTATAGCAATAGTTTTTAAAAATTTAAAAACACCGTGATTTTTCGGGCGTGACGGGCGTGAATCAAAATATTGCTTGTCGTGAGCGGGCGGGTCGGGTCGAAAATTTTTTAGTGGTAAGCGTGAATGGGCGTGATTTTTTTATTGCCACCGTGAGCGGGCGGGCCGTGAATAAAAAATTAGGCCTGAGGCCCGCGCCCACCTCTAATTCGGATTGTTTAAAATATCAGTTTCTCCTTAAAATGCCATACAACATGTTGGAGGTGGTGAATAAAGAAAAATTTGAATATTTAATACAAAATGTAAAATGTTTATTATTTTTATGGTTAAAGGAAATTGTTATAAGTGTTGTAAGAAAAGGAAAATTTTTTACGAGAAGAATTTTTTTTATTTTTGTTAAAAAAAGATATTTTAATAAAAGAAGTTGTTTGTATTCCCATGGTCCAATGGGAAATCCCTAATCTGGGACGCTACCTGTGTCTCTTCCTTTCCCTCATCAATTAATTCAAATCCTCTTACTAATGGCGAAAATAAAAAAATCAATAAATACTCAATATTAAATAATTTTATTTTTCAACCCATAGTCATCTCAACTAATGGTAATTTCTCCCAATCAACATATTCTTTTTTAAAAATTTTAGCACGTAAAATTTTTAACATAACAAACGAAAAACGCGAGTCAATCTTCCTAAAACAAAAAATACAATTAGAAATTTTTAAACATAATTATACATGTTTTTTAGGTACTTTTTTACTATAAGCTCTTTTTAGAGCCATCGATATTTTTAAAATTTACACTCATTTTTAAAATATGACTTGTTATATTACATATATTTAGCAATTGTAATTATTTAATGAATACCATTTTTATATCAATTTACAAATAAAAGTTTTAAATATTATTTAATAGTTATACGTTAGTTCGATTTTGTAACCAGTTAGATTTAAAATACTGGTCCCAAAAAATTGAACCATACCTTGAAATTTTTAATCTAATAAAAGCATAATTTCTATTATTACTAAAGGAATAAAAAGTAAGGTAAAACGGCAATTTATATATGATATATATATATTTATTTTATATATTAGTGTTAAGTTTATTAATTTATTTTTTTATTCATTAATTTTGTGATAGTGATTAAACTATTTGTAATTAGATTTTTATTGAGCATATTATAATCTATATCACATAGATAAATATGTGGAGTTTATTACTTGATAACAAGGATATTTTTATTTTCCCTGATAATTGTAATTTTTGTATTAGGATTAACAATAGAAAGAAATATGGTGTATATAAAATTTGAAAATAGAGAATTAGAAGATTAAAGTATTATAAGAGACGAAGAGAAAGACAGATAGATAATTACAGACCAATTATTTGTTTTAGTTGTGGTCAACAAGGACACATATTGCGATAATGCGAGTTAACAACGTAGTTTAAGTGCCGAAATGTGGAAATAATGGACAGGTACATACAAATTGTAGAGGATTTTTTGACATTAGTTTGAGATGTTCTAAATACGGACAAGGAGGGCAGTGACAAGAAAAATGTAATAAATGGCTAAGAATAATGTTATAAATAATATTGTCTAAGCTTAATTATAATAAGAATTTAGATGTAAATGAAACAGATATAATTGATTTTAAATCTGTAAATTAATTATGAAAAAATTATTAGAAGAGAAACTGAAACAGAAAATGTGTGTAAAATTGAATCAGAAAAGATAATAAAAAGAAGTAAATGCCCGAGGATATAGGATTAGGAGAAAGTGAAACATTATTTTTATTAGATACAGGAGTCGAGATTAGTTTAATGAGTGTAAAAGATTTTAATAATATCATGCAGAAGAATATTTCTTAGCAAGAAAAATAAGAATTAGACAAGACGGTAGTATTGTTAAGATTTAGGTTTTATGTGATAAAATTGGTAGATATAAATAAAGAGATAACGTTATAGGTTACAAAATTAAGCTAATGTTTTAAGAATATAGGTCCTGAAATATTAAATAAAATAATGAGTTAGTCAATAAAAATCGGTACAAATCGAACTGTTTAACGACAGTAATTTAAAATGCACTTGAGAGCTTCTTTGAATTATAATCAGCTGGTGACAGACCATTTTGGTTTTCATTTTATCTAAGTTTTCATGAAATTTTAATGTACTAATATTTATATGTGTAGCCAAAATGGCGTGTCACGACCTTTATTGATATACATATAAATAAATGAATGGTAAGTTTCGGTAGATTTATATATCAGTGGATAGAATCGTCCAACAAAAAGATAGAAGAAAAGCATCTTATTACATGCTTTCGAAAGTAGAATGATCTTAATGATATATATATCAATCATTTTATTTAAAAAAAGCCATGCAACATTCTTAATTTAGTTGTATTACTACTCTCTTAAAATTAATTTAAATATTAATGTTAAGACGAAATCATTAAATGAAGAAAACAAATTTAATTATGGTTTTCTGTAGAAAAATAAATATGATGCAAATGATGAAGGAAATTGATAGATTTTTTTAAAATTGGTATTTTTATATTTTTTAAAGGCTTTTTTTGGGATCTTTAAATTTAAATAATATATACATTATATTAATTGTATTTATAATTAAACAGTTTATTTTTATATATAATAATTAGGATACATATTACCTAATTCATATTTTAAGCTGGTTATTCTCGAATTTTATTTTAGAATAACTGATGAAACTTATTTAAATTAGCTCATGAAAATAAAATTAAAACCCTGAGAATTTAATTGAAATATGCAAATTTTTTGATCACCCCCCCCTCTCTCCCGTAAAAATTTCTAATTAGAACAGGTTTTAACATAAGTTTTAATTATGGATTCACTCATCATTTTATTGATATATTATTAATTTACGAAATTTAGTTATATTTATATGTGCATTCTTACAGTAGCATTACTAGTGGAGAAAGGAAGCAGGGGTTCGAGCCCCATCAAAATTTTGATTTTTTTAATACAACTATAAAAAATTAGAAGTTCGACATAAAAAAAAAGGTAATTTTGAAAATTATTTATAAAAGATTTTCTGAGCCCCATGAGATTTTAATGGCTAGTGACGCTCTTGCATTCCTTTTAGATATATTTAAATTTGCATTACTTGGATTTGGAGTTGCTGAGGCTAAAATAAATATCAAAATGTAAAAAATGTAATATGCCTTAAAATTAAATAAAATCTAAAGTTATATTTCAAAGAGTGAGTTCCTATATATGATAAATATTTCAAGTATTTTTCTTAGGTTAAAAATGTTTAAATTCATGCTTCCCTAAAATATGAAATTTTTTCAATAAGAGAAATACAATTATTGCAATTGCAATAAAAAAAAATATGTTATTTTTCATTTTTGATAGTATTATATTTTTTTCAGTTGCTACTTAGTTTAATAGACTTATAAGAAAAGGAGAAAGATAACATTAAGAAATAAATATTATCTTAGTTTATAACCATTTTTTTAAATTACAAATTCGTATAAAATGAGATAAAGGTTAAAATAAAAATCTGAAAGAAATTTTATAAATGAAAATTATTCCCAATAAAAATAAAATTTCATTAATTATTTGTTAAAAAAGAGGAATTTTGATAAAAGGTCAATAAAAATTATAATAATTGCTTTTTAAATCTCAAAATTGATTTAAATTAAAATTTTAAAGATGAATATCTTTCGATTTATACTAAAAGAAAATTAATTAGATAAATTTAATCATTTTAGAAATAACTGATGAAACTTATATAAATTATAGAGAAATAAATAGACTGAATTCAAAAAAGTGTGAAATTATAGCAATAGTTTTTAAAAATTTAAAAACACCGTGATTTTTCGGGCGTGACGGGCGTGAATCAAAATATTGCTTGTCGTGAGCGGGCGGGTCGGGTCGAAAATTTTTTAGTGGTAAGCGTGAATGGGCGTGATTTTTTTATTGCCACCGTGAGCGGGCGGGCCGTGAATAAAAAATTAGGCCTGAGGCCCGCGCCCACCTCTAATTCGGATTGTTTAAAATATCAGTTTCTCCTTAAAATGCCATACAACATGTTGGAGGTGGTGAATAAAGAAAAATTTGAATATTTAATACAAAATGTAAAATGTTTATTATTTTTATGGTTAAAGGAAATTGTTATAAGTGTTGTAAGAAAAGGAAAATTTTTTACGAGAAGAATTTTTTTTATTTTTGTTAAAAAAAGATATTTTAATAAAAGAAGTTGTTTGTATTCCCATGGTCCAATGGGAAATCCCTAATCTGGGACGCTACCTGTGTCTCTTCCTTTCCCTCATCAATTAATTCAAATCCTCTTACTAATGGCGAAAATAAAAAAATCAATAAATACTCAATATTAAATAATTTTATTTTTCAACCCATATTCATCTCAACTAATGGTAATTTCTCCCAATCAACATATTCTTTTTTAAAAATTTTAGCACGTAAAATTTTTAACATAACAAACGAAAAACGCGAGTCAATCTTCCTAAAACAAAAAATACAATTAGAAATTTTTAAACATAATTATACATGTTTTTTAGGTACTTTTTTACTATAAGCTCTTTTTAGAGCCATCGATATTTTTAAAATTTACACTCATTTTTAAAATATGACTTGTTATATTACATATATTTAGCAATTGTAATTATTTAATGAATACCATTTTTATATCAATTTACAAATAAAAGTTTTAAATATTATTTAATAGTTATACGTTAGTTCGATTTTGTAACCAGTTAGATTTAAAATACTGGTCCCAAAAAATTGAACCATACCTTGAAATTTTTAATCTAATAAAAGCATAATTTCTATTATTACTAAAGGAATAAAAAGTAAGGTAAAACGGCAATTTATATATGATATATATATATTTATTTTATATATTAGTGTTAAGTTTATTAATTTATTTTTTTATTCATTAATTTTGTGATAGTGATTAAACTATTTGTAATTAGATTTTTATTGAGCATATTATAATCTATATCACATAGATAAATATGTGGAGTTTATTACTTGATAACAAGGATATTTTTATTTTCCCTGATAATTGTAATTTTTGTATTAGGATTAACAATAGAAAGAAATATGGTGTATATAAAATTTGAAAATAGAGAATTAGAAGATTAAAGTATTATAAGAGACGAAGAGAAAGACAGATAGATAATTACAGACCAATTATTTGTTTTAGTTGTGGTCAACAAGGACACATATTGCGATAATGCGAGTTAACAACGTAGTTTAAGTGCCGAAATGTGGAAATAATGGACAGGTACATACAAATTGTAGAGGATTTTTTGACATTAGTTTGAGATGTTCTAAATACGGACAAGGAGGGCAGTGACAAGAAAAATGTAATAAATGGCTAAGAATAATGTTATAAATAATATTGTCTAAGCTTAATTATAATAAGAATTTAGATGTAAATGAAACAGATATAATTGATTTTAAATCTGTAAATTAATTATGAAAAAATTATTAGAAGAGAAACTGAAACAGAAAATGTGTGTAAAATTGAATCAGAAAAGATAATAAAAAGAAGTAAATGCCCGAGGATATAGGATTAGGAGAAAGTGAAACATTATTTTTATTAGATACAGGAGTCGAGATTAGTTTAATGAGTGTAAAAGATTTTAATAATATCATGCAGAAGAATATTTCTTAGCAAGAAAAATAAGAATTAGACAAGACGGTAGTATTGTTAAGATTTAGGTTTTATGTGATAAAATTGGTAGATATAAATAAAGAGATAACGTTATAGGTTACAAAATTAAGCTAATGTTTTAAGAATATAGGTCCTGAAATATTAAATAAAATAATGAGTTAGTCAATAAAAATCGGTACAAATCGAACTGTTTAACGACAGTAATTTAAAATGCACTTGAGAGCTTCTTTGAATTATAATCAGCTGGTGACAGACCATTTTGGTTTTCATTTTATCTAAGTTTTCATGAAATTTTAATGTACTAATATTTATATGTGTAGCCAAAATGGCGTGTCACGACCTTTATTGATATACATATAAATAAATGAATGGTAAGTTTCGGTAGATTTATATATCAGTGGATAGAATCGTCCAACAAAAAGATAGAAGAAAAGCATCTTATTACATGCTTTCGAAAGTAGAATGATCTTAATGATATATATATCAATCATTTTATTTAAAAAAAGCCATGCAACATTCTTAATTTAGTTGTATTACTACTCTCTTAAAATTAATTTAAATATTAATGTTAAGACGAAATCATTAAATGAAGAAAACAAATTTAATTATGGTTTTCTGTAGAAAAATAAATATGATGCAAATGATGAAGGAAATTGATAGATTTTTTTAAAATTGGTATTTTTATATTTTTTAAAGGCTTTTTTTGGGATCTTTAAATTTAAATAATATATACATTATATTAATTGTATTTATAATTAAACAGTTTATTTTTATATATAATAATTAGGATACATATTACCTAATTCATATTTTAAGCTGGTTATTCTCGAATTTTATTTTAGAATAACTGATGAAACTTATTTAAATTAGCTCATGAAAATAAAATTAAAACCCTGAGAATTTAATTGAAATATGCAAATTTTTTGATCACCCCCCCCTCTCTCCCGTAAAAATTTCTAATTAGAACAGGTTTTAACATAAGTTTTAATTATGGATTCACTCATCATTTTATTGATATATTATTAATTTACGAAATTTAGTTATATTTATATGTGCATTCTTACAGTAGCATTACTAGTGGAGAAAGGAAGCAGGGGTTCGAGCCCCATCAAAATTTTGATTTTTTTAATACAACTATAAAAAATTAGAAGTTCGACATAAAAAAAAAGGTAATTTTGAAAATTATTTATAAAAGATTTTCTGAGCCCCATGAGATTTTAATGGCTAGTGACGCTCTTGCATTCCTTTTAGATATATTTAAATTTGCATTACTTGGATTTGGAGTTGCTGAGGCTAAAATAAATATCAAAATGTAAAAAATGTAATATGCCTTAAAATTAAATAAAATCTAAAGTTATATTTCAAAGAGTGAGTTCCTATATATGATAAATATTTCAAGTATTTTTCTTAGGTTAAAAATGTTTAAATTCATGCTTCCCTAAAATATGAAATTTTTTCAATAAGAGAAATACAATTATTGCAATTGCAATAAAAAAAAATATGTTATTTTTCATTTTTGATAGTATTATATTTTTTTCAGTTGCTACTTAGTTTAATAGACTTATAAGAAAAGGAGAAAGATAACATTAAGAAATAAATATTATCTTAGTTTATAACCATTTTTTTAAATTACAAATTCGTATAAAATGAGATAAAGGTTAAAATAAAAATCTGAAAGAAATTTTATAAATGAAAATTATTCCCAATAAAAATAAAATTTCATTAATTATTTGTTAAAAAAGAGGAATTTTGATAAAAGGTCAATAAAAATTATAATAATTGCTTTTTAAATCTCAAAATTGATTTAAATTAAAATTTTAAAGATGAATATCTTTCGATTTATACTAAAAGAAAATTAATTAGATAAATTTAATCATTTTAGAAATAACTGATGAAACTTATATAAATTATAGAGAAATAAATAGACTGAATTCAAAAAAGTGTGAAATTATAGCAATAGTTTTTAAAAATTTAAAAACACCGTGATTTTTCGGGCGTGACGGGCGTGAATCAAAATATTGCTTGTCGTGAGCGGGCGGGTCGGGTCGAAAATTTTTTAGTGGTAAGCGTGAATGGGCGTGATTTTTTTATTGCCACCGTGAGCGGGCGGGCCGTGAATAAAAAATTAGGCCTGAGGCCCGCGCCCACCTCTAATTCGGATTGTTTAAAATATCAGTTTCTCCTTAAAATGCCATACAACATGTTGGAGGTGGTGAATAAAGAAAAATTTGAATATTTAATACAAAATGTAAAATGTTTATTATTTTTATGGTTAAAGGAAATTGTTATAAGTGTTGTAAGAAAAGGAAAATTTTTTACGAGAAGAATTTTTTTTATTTTTGTTAAAAAAAGATATTTTAATAAAAGAAGTTGTTTGTATTCCCATGGTCCAATGGGAAATCCCTAATCTGGGACGCTACCTGTGTCTCTTCCTTTCCCTCATCAATTAATTCAAATCCTCTTACTAATGGCGAAAATAAAAAAATCAATAAATACTCAATATTAAATAATTTTATTTTTCAACCCATAGTCATCTCAACTAATGGTAATTTCTCCCAATCAACATATTCTTTTTTAAAAATTTTAGCACGTAAAATTTTTAACATAACAAACGAAAAACGCGAGTCAATCTTCCTAAAACAAAAAATACAATTAGAAATTTTTAAACATAATTATACATGTTTTTTAGGTACTTTTTTACTATAAGCTCTTTTTAGAGCCATCGATATTTTTAAAATTTACACTCATTTTTAAAATATGACTTGTTATATTACATATATTTAGCAATTGTAATTATTTAATGAATACCATTTTTATATCAATTTACAAATAAAAGTTTTAAATATTATTTAATAGTTATACGTTAGTTCGATTTTGTAACCAGTTAGATTTAAAATACTGGTCCCAAAAAATTGAACCATACCTTGAAATTTTTAATCTAATAAAAGCATAATTTCTATTATTACTAAAGGAATAAAAAGTAAGGTAAAACGGCAATTTATATATGATATATATATATTTATTTTATATATTAGTGTTAAGTTTATTAATTTATTTTTTTATTCATTAATTTTGTGATAGTGATTAAACTATTTGTAATTAGATTTTTATTGAGCATATTATAATCTATATCACATAGATAAATATGTGGAGTTTATTACTTGATAACAAGGATATTTTTATTTTCCCTGATAATTGTAATTTTTGTATTAGGATTAACAATAGAAAGAAATATGGTGTATATAAAATTTGAAAATAGAGAATTAGAAGATTAAAGTATTATAAGAGACGAAGAGAAAGACAGATAGATAATTACAGACCAATTATTTGTTTTAGTTGTGGTCAACAAGGACACATATTGCGATAATGCGAGTTAACAACGTAGTTTAAGTGCCGAAATGTGGAAATAATGGACAGGTACATACAAATTGTAGAGGATTTTTTGACATTAGTTTGAGATGTTCTAAATACGGACAAGGAGGGCAGTGACAAGAAAAATGTAATAAATGGCTAAGAATAATGTTATAAATAATATTGTCTAAGCTTAATTATAATAAGAATTTAGATGTAAATGAAACAGATATAATTGATTTTAAATCTGTAAATTAATTATGAAAAAATTATTAGAAGAGAAACTGAAACAGAAAATGTGTGTAAAATTGAATCAGAAAAGATAATAAAAAGAAGTAAATGCCCGAGGATATAGGATTAGGAGAAAGTGAAACATTATTTTTATTAGATACAGGAGTCGAGATTAGTTTAATGAGTGTAAAAGATTTTAATAATATCATGCAGAAGAATATTTCTTAGCAAGAAAAATAAGAATTAGACAAGACGGTAGTATTGTTAAGATTTAGGTTTTATGTGATAAAATTGGTAGATATAAATAAAGAGATAACGTTATAGGTTACAAAATTAAGCTAATGTTTTAAGAATATAGGTCCTGAAATATTAAATAAAATAATGAGTTAGTCAATAAAAATCGGTACAAATCGAACTGTTTAACGACAGTAATTTAAAATGCACTTGAGAGCTTCTTTGAATTATAATCAGCTGGTGACAGACCATTTTGGTTTTCATTTTATCTAAGTTTTCATGAAATTTTAATGTACTAATATTTATATGTGTAGCCAAAATGGCGTGTCACGACCTTTATTGATATACATATAAATAAATGAATGGTAAGTTTCGGTAGATTTATATATCAGTGGATAGAATCGTCCAACAAAAAGATAGAAGAAAAGCATCTTATTACATGCTTTCGAAAGTAGAATGATCTTAATGATATATATATCAATCATTTTATTTAAAAAAAGCCATGCAACATTCTTAATTTAGTTGTATTACTACTCTCTTAAAATTAATTTAAATATTAATGTTAAGACGAAATCATTAAATGAAGAAAACAAATTTAATTATGGTTTTCTGTAGAAAAATAAATATGATGCAAATGATGAAGGAAATTGATAGATTTTTTTAAAATTGGTATTTTTATATTTTTTAAAGGCTTTTTTTGGGATCTTTAAATTTAAATAATATATACATTATATTAATTGTATTTATAATTAAACAGTTTATTTTTATATATAATAATTAGGATACATATTACCTAATTCATATTTTAAGCTGGTTATTCTCGAATTTTATTTTAGAATAACTGATGAAACTTATTTAAATTAGCTCATGAAAATAAAATTAAAACCCTGAGAATTTAATTGAAATATGCAAATTTTTTGATCACCCCCCCCTCTCTCCCGTAAAAATTTCTAATTAGAACAGGTTTTAACATAAGTTTTAATTATGGATTCACTCATCATTTTATTGATATATTATTAATTTACGAAATTTAGTTATATTTATATGTGCATTCTTACAGTAGCATTACTAGTGGAGAAAGGAAGCAGGGGTTCGAGCCCCATCAAAATTTTGATTTTTTTAATACAACTATAAAAAATTAGAAGTTCGACATAAAAAAAAAGGTAATTTTGAAAATTATTTATAAATGATTATCTGAGCCCTATGAGATTTTATGGCTAGTGACGCTCAGTCTTTTTTTTTAGATAAATCGAAATTTGCATTACTTGGTTTTGGAGTTGCTGAGGCTAAAATAAATATCAAAATGTAAAAAATGTAATATGCCTTAAAATTAAATAAAATCTAAAGTTATATTTCAAAGAGTGAGTTCCTATATATGATAAATATTTCAAGTATTTTTCTTAGGTTAAAAATGTTTAAATTCATGCTTCCCTAAAATATGAAATTTTTTCAATAAGAGAAATACAATTATTGCAATTGCAATAAAAAAAAATATGTTATTTTTCATTTTTGATAGTATTATATTTTTTTCAGTTGCTACTTAGTTTAATAGACTTATAAGAAAAGGAGAAAGATAACATTAAGAAATAAATATTATCTTAGTTTATAACCATTTTTTTAAATTACAAATTCGTATAAAATGAGATAAAGGTTAAAATAAAAATCTGAAAGAAATTTTATAAATGAAAATTATTCCCAATAAAAATAAAATTTCATTAATTATTTGTTAAAAAAGAGGAATTTTGATAAAAGGTCAATAAAAATTATAATAATTGCTTTTTAAATCTCAAAATTGATTTAAATTAAAATTTTAAAGATGAATATCTTTCGATTTATACTAAAAGAAAATTAATTAGATAAATTTAATCATTTTAGAAATAACTGATGAAACTTATATAAATTATAGAGAAATAAATAGACTGAATTCAAAAAAGTGTGAAATTATAGCAATAGTTTTTAAAAATTTAAAAACACCGTGATTTTTCGGGCGTGACGGGCGTGAATCAAAATATTGCTTGTCGTGAGCGGGCGGGTCGGGTCGAAAATTTTTTAGTGGTAAGCGTGAATGGGCGTGATTTTTTTATTGCCACCGTGAGCGGGCGGGCCGTGAATAAAAAATTAGGCCCGAGGCCCGCGCCCACCTCTAATTCGGATTGTTTAAAATATCAGTTTCTCCTTAAAATGCCATACAACATGTTGGAGGTGGTGAATAAAGAAAAATTTGAATATTTAATACAAAATGTAAAATGTTTATTATTTTTATGGTTAAAGGAAATTGTTATAAGTGTTGTAAGAAAAGGAAAATTTTTTACGAGAAGAATTTTTTTTATTTTTGTTAAAAAAAGATATTTTAATAAAAGAAGTTGTTTGTATTCCCATGGTCCAATGGGAAATCCCTAATCTGGGACGCTACCTGTGTCTCTTCCTTTCCCTCATCAATTAATTCAAATCCTCTTACTAATGGCGAAAATAAAAAAATCAATAAATACTCAATATTAAATAATTTTATTTTTCAACCCATAGTCATCTCAACTAATGGTAATTTCTCCCAATCAACATATTCTTTTTTAAAAATTTTAGCACGTAAAATTTTTAACATAACAAACGAAAAACGCGAGTCAATCTTCCTAAAACAAAAAATACAATTAGAAATTTTTAAACATAATTATACATGTTTTTTAGGTACTTTTTTACTATAAGCTCTTTTTAGAGCCATCGATATTTTTAAAATTTACACTCATTTTTAAAATATGACTTGTTATATTACATATATTTAGCAATTGTAATTATTTAATGAATACCATTTTTATATCAATTTACAAATAAAAGTTTTAAATATTATTTAATAGTTATACGTTAGTTCGATTTTGTAACCAGTTAGATTTAAAATACTGGTCCCAAAAAATTGAACCATACCTTGAAATTTTTAATCTAATAAAAGCATAATTTCTATTATTACTAAAGGAATAAAAAGTAAGGTAAAACGGCAATTTATATATGATATATATATATTTATTTTATATATTAGTGTTAAGTTTATTAATTTATTTTTTTATTCATTAATTTTGTGATAGTGATTAAACTATTTGTAATTAGATTTTTATTGAGCATATTATAATCTATATCACATAGATAAATATGTGGAGTTTATTACTTGATAACAAGGATATTTTTATTTTCCCTGATAATTGTAATTTTTGTATTAGGATTAACAATAGAAAGAAATATGGTGTATATAAAATTTGAAAATAGAGAATTAGAAGATTAAAGTATTATAAGAGACGAAGAGAAAGACAGATAGATAATTACAGACCAATTATTTGTTTTAGTTGTGGTCAACAAGGACACATATTGCGATAATGCGAGTTAACAACGTAGTTTAAGTGCCGAAATGTGGAAATAATGGACAGGTACATACAAATTGTAGAGGATTTTTTGACATTAGTTTGAGATGTTCTAAATACGGACAAGGAGGGCAGTGACAAGAAAAATGTAATAAATGGCTAAGAATAATGTTATAAATAATATTGTCTAAGCTTAATTATAATAAGAATTTAGATGTAAATGAAACAGATATAATTGATTTTAAATCTGTAAATTAATTATGAAAAAATTATTAGAAGAGAAACTGAAACAGAAAATGTGTGTAAAATTGAATCAGAAAAGATAATAAAAAGAAGTAAATGCCCGAGGATATAGGATTAGGAGAAAGTGAAACATTATTTTTATTAGATACAGGAGTCGAGATTAGTTTAATGAGTGTAAAAGATTTTAATAATATCATGCAGAAGAATATTTCTTAGCAAGAAAAATAAGAATTAGACAAGACGGTAGTATTGTTAAGATTTAGGTTTTATGTGATAAAATTGGTAGATATAAATAAAGAGATAACGTTATAGGTTACAAAATTAAGCTAATGTTTTAAGAATATAGGTCCTGAAATATTAAATAAAATAATGAGTTAGTCAATAAAAATCGGTACAAATCGAACTGTTTAACGACAGTAATTTAAAATGCACTTGAGAGCTTCTTTGAATTATAATCAGCTGGTGACAGACCATTTTGGTTTTCATTTTATCTAAGTTTTCATGAAATTTTAATGTACTAATATTTATATGTGTAGCCAAAATGGCGTGTCACGACCTTTATTGATATACATATAAATAAATGAATGGTAAGTTTCGGTAGATTTATATATCAGTGGATAGAATCGTCCAACAAAAAGATAGAAGAAAAGCATCTTATTACATGCTTTCGAAAGTAGAATGATCTTAATGATATATATATCAATCATTTTATTTAAAAAAAGCCATGCAACATTCTTAATTTAGTTGTATTACTACTCTCTTAAAATTAATTTAAATATTAATGTTAAGACGAAATCATTAAATGAAGAAAACAAATTTAATTATGGTTTTCTGTAGAAAAATAAATATGATGCAAATGATGAAGGAAATTGATAGATTTTTTTAAAATTGGTATTTTTATATTTTTTAAAGGCTTTTTTTGGGATCTTTAAATTTAAATAATATATACATTATATTAATTGTATTTATAATTAAACAGTTTATTTTTATATATAATAATTAGGATACATATTACCTAATTCATATTTTAAGCTGGTTATTCTCGAATTTTATTTTAGAATAACTGATGAAACTTATTTAAATTAGCTCATGAAAATAAAATTAAAACCCTGAGAATTTAATTGAAATATGCAAATTTTTTGATCACCCCCCCCTCTCTCCCGTAAAAATTTCTAATTAGAACAGGTTTTAACATAAGTTTTAATTATGGATTCACTCATCATTTTATTGATATATTATTAATTTACGAAATTTAGTTATATTTATATGTGCATTCTTACAGTAGCATTACTAGTGGAGAAAGGAAGCAGGGGTTCGAGCCCCATCAAAATTTTGATTTTTTTAATACAACTATAAAAAATTAGAAGTTCGACATAAAAAAAAAGGTAATTTTGAAAATTATTTATAAATGATTATCTGAGCCCTATGAGATTTTATGGCTAGTGACGCTCAGTCTTTTTTTTTAGATAAATCGAAATTTGCATTACTTGGTTTTGGAGTTGCTGAGGCTAAAATAAATATCAAAATGTAAAAAATGTAATATGCCTTAAAATTAAATAAAATCTAAAGTTATATTTCAAAGAGTGAGTTCCTATATATGATAAATATTTCAAGTATTTTTCTTAGGTTAAAAATGTTTAAATTCATGCTTCCCTAAAATATGAAATTTTTTCAATAAGAGAAATACAATTATTGCAATTGCAATAAAAAAAAATATGTTATTTTTCATTTTTGATAGTATTATATTTTTTTCAGTTGCTACTTAGTTTAATAGACTTATAAGAAAAGGAGAAAGATAACATTAAGAAATAAATATTATCTTAGTTTATAACCATTTTTTTAAATTACAAATTCGTATAAAATGAGATAAAGGTTAAAATAAAAATCTGAAAGAAATTTTATAAATGAAAATTATTCCCAATAAAAATAAAATTTCATTAATTATTTGTTAAAAAAGAGGAATTTTGATAAAAGGTCAATAAAAATTATAATAATTGCTTTTTAAATCTCAAAATTGATTTAAATTAAAATTTTAAAGATGAATATCTTTCGATTTATACTAAAAGAAAATTAATTAGATAAATTTAATCATTTTAGAAATAACTGATGAAACTTATATAAATTATAGAGAAATAAATAGACTGAATTCAAAAAAGTGTGAAATTATAGCAATAGTTTTTAAAAATTTAAAAACACCGTGATTTTTCGGGCGTGACGGGCGTGAATCAAAATATTGCTTGTCGTGAGCGGGCGGGTCGGGTCGAAAATTTTTTAGTGGTAAGCGTGAATGGGCGTGATTTTTTTATTGCCACCGTGAGCGGGCGGGCCGTGAATAAAAAATTAGGCCCGAGGCCCGCGCCCACCTCTAATTCGGATTGTTTAAAATATCAGTTTCTCCTCATACAACATGTTGGAGGTGGTGAATAAAGAAAAATTTGAATATTTAATACAAAATGTAAAATGTTTATTATTTTTATGGTTAAAGGAAATTGTTATAAGTGTTGTAAGAAAAGGAAAATTTTTTACGAGAAGAATTTTTTTTATTTTTGTTAAAAAAAGATATTTTAATAAAAGAAGTTGTTTGTATTCCCATGGTCCAATGGGAAATCCCTAATCTGGGACGCTACCTGTGTCTCTTCCTTTCCCTCATCAATTAATTCAAATCCTCTTACTAATGGCGAAAATAAAAAAATCAATAAATACTCAATATTAAATAATTTTATTTTTCAACCCATAGTCATCTCAACTAATGGTAATTTCTCCCAATCAACATATTCTTTTTTAAAAATTTTAGCACGTAAAATTTTTAACATAACAAACGAAAAACGCGAGTCAATCTTCCTAAAACAAAAAATACAATTAGAAATTTTTAAACATAATTATACATGTTTTTTAGGTACTTTTTTACTATAAGCTCTTTTTAGAGCCATCGATATTTTTAAAATTTACACTCATTTTTAAAATATGACTTGTTATATTACATATATTTAGCAATTGTAATTATTTAATGAATACCATTTTTATATCAATTTACAAATAAAAGTTTTAAATATTATTTAATAGTTATACGTTAGTTCGATTTTGTAACCAGTTAGATTTAAAATACTGGTCCCAAAAAATTGAACCATACCTTGAAATTTTTAATCTAATAAAAGCATAATTTCTATTATTACTAAAGGAATAAAAAGTAAGGTAAAACGGCAATTTATATATGATATATATATATTTATTTTATATATTAGTGTTAAGTTTATTAATTTATTTTTTTATTCATTAATTTTGTGATAGTGATTAAACTATTTGTAATTAGATTTTTATTGAGCATATTATAATCTATATCACATAGATAAATATGTGGAGTTTATTACTTGATAACAAGGATATTTTTATTTTCCCTGATAATTGTAATTTTTGTATTAGGATTAACAATAGAAAGAAATATGGTGTATATAAAATTTGAAAATAGAGAATTAGAAGATTAAAGTATTATAAGAGACGAAGAGAAAGACAGATAGATAATTACAGACCAATTATTTGTTTTAGTTGTGGTCAACAAGGACACATATTGCGATAATGCGAGTTAACAACGTAGTTTAAGTGCCGAAATGTGGAAATAATGGACAGGTACATACAAATTGTAGAGGATTTTTTGACATTAGTTTGAGATGTTCTAAATACGGACAAGGAGGGCAGTGACAAGAAAAATGTAATAAATGGCTAAGAATAATGTTATAAATAATATTGTCTAAGCTTAATTATAATAAGAATTTAGATGTAAATGAAACAGATATAATTGATTTTAAATCTGTAAATTAATTATGAAAAAATTATTAGAAGAGAAACTGAAACAGAAAATGTGTGTAAAATTGAATCAGAAAAGATAATAAAAAGAAGTAAATGCCCGAGGATATAGGATTAGGAGAAAGTGAAACATTATTTTTATTAGATACAGGAGTCGAGATTAGTTTAATGAGTGTAAAAGATTTTAATAATATCATGCAGAAGAATATTTCTTAGCAAGAAAAATAAGAATTAGACAAGACGGTAGTATTGTTAAGATTTAGGTTTTATGTGATAAAATTGGTAGATATAAATAAAGAGATAACGTTATAGGTTACAAAATTAAGCTAATGTTTTAAGAATATAGGTCCTGAAATATTAAATAAAATAATGAGTTAGTCAATAAAAATCGGTACAAATCGAACTGTTTAACGACAGTAATTTAAAATGCACTTGAGAGCTTCTTTGAATTATAATCAGCTGGTGACAGACCATTTTGGTTTTCATTTTATCTAAGTTTTCATGAAATTTTAATGTACTAATATTTATATGTGTAGCCAAAATGGCGTGTCACGACCTTTATTGATATACATATAAATAAATGAATGGTAAGTTTCGGTAGATTTATATATCAGTGGATAGAATCGTCCAACAAAAAGATAGAAGAAAAGCATCTTATTACATGCTTTCGAAAGTAGAATGATCTTAATGATATATATATCAATCATTTTATTTAAAAAAAGCCATGCAACATTCTTAATTTAGTTGTATTACTACTCTCTTAAAATTAATTTAAATATTAATGTTAAGACGAAATCATTAAATGAAGAAAACAAATTTAATTATGGTTTTCTGTAGAAAAATAAATATGATGCAAATGATGAAGGAAATTGATAGATTTTTTTAAAATTGGTATTTTTATATTTTTTAAAGGCTTTTTTTGGGATCTTTAAATTTAAATAATATATACATTATATTAATTGTATTTATAATTAAACAGTTTATTTTTATATATAATAATTAGGATACATATTACCTAATTCATATTTTAAGCTGGTTATTCTCGAATTTTATTTTAGAATAACTGATGAAACTTATTTAAATTAGCTCATGAAAATAAAATTAAAACCCTGAGAATTTAATTGAAATATGCAAATTTTTTGATCACCCCCCCCTCTCTCCCGTAAAAATTTCTAATTAGAACAGGTTTTAACATAAGTTTTAATTATGGATTCACTCATCATTTTATTGATATATTATTAATTTACGAAATTTAGTTATATTTATATGTGCATTCTTACAGTAGCATTACTAGTGGAGAAAGGAAGCAGGGGTTCGAGCCCCATCAAAATTTTGATTTTTTTAATACAACTATAAAAAATTAGAAGTTCGACATAAAAAAAAAGGTAATTTTGAAAATTATTTATAAAAGATTTTCTGAGCCCCATGAGATTTTAATGGCTAGTGACGCTCTTGCATTCCTTTTAGATATATTTAAATTTGCATTACTTGGATTTGGAGTTGCTGAGGCTAAAATAAATATCAAAATGTAAAAAATGTAATATGCCTTAAAATTAAATAAAATCTAAAGTTATATTTCAAAGAGTGAGTTCCTATATATGATAAATATTTCAAGTATTTTTCTTAGGTTAAAAATGTTTAAATTCATGCTTCCCTAAAATATGAAATTTTTTCAATAAGAGAAATACAATTATTGCAATTGCAATAAAAAAAAATATGTTATTTTTCATTTTTGATAGTATTATATTTTTTTCAGTTGCTACTTAGTTTAATAGACTTATAAGAAAAGGAGAAAGATAACATTAAGAAATAAATATTATCTTAGTTTATAACCATTTTTTTAAATTACAAATTCGTATAAAATGAGATAAAGGTTAAAATAAAAATCTGAAAGAAATTTTATAAATGAAAATTATTCCCAATAAAAATAAAATTTCATTAATTATTTGTTAAAAAAGAGGAATTTTGATAAAAGGTCAATAAAAATTATAATAATTGCTTTTTAAATCTCAAAATTGATTTAAATTAAAATTTTAAAGATGAATATCTTTCGATTTATACTAAAAGAAAATTAATTAGATAAATTTAATCATTTTAGAAATAACTGATGAAACTTATATAAATTATAGAGAAATAAATAGACTGAATTCAAAAAAGTGTGAAATTATAGCAATAGTTTTTAAAAATTTAAAAACACCGTGATTTTTCGGGCGTGACGGGCGTGAATCAAAATATTGCTTGTCGTGAGCGGGCGGGTCGGGTCGAAAATTTTTTAGTGGTAAGCGTGAATGGGCGTGATTTTTTTATTGCCACCGTGAGCGGGCGGGCCGTGAATAAAAAATTAGGCCCGAGGCCCGCGCCCACCTCTAATTCGGATTGTTTAAAATATCAGTTTCTCCTTAAAATGCCATACAACATGTTGGAGGTGGTGAATAAAGAAAAATTTGAATATTTAATACAAAATGTAAAATGTTTATTATTTTTATGGTTAAAGGAAATTGTTATAAGTGTTGTAAGAAAAGGAAAATTTTTTACGAGAAGAATTTTTTTTATTTTTGTTAAAAAAAGATATTTTAATAAAAGAAGTTGTTTGTATTCCCATGGTCCAATGGGAAATCCCTAATCTGGGACGCTACCTGTGTCTCTTCCTTTCCCTCATCAATTAATTCAAATCCTCTTACTAATGGCGAAAATAAAAAAATCAATAAATACTCAATATTAAATAATTTTATTTTTCAACCCATAGTCATCTCAACTAATGGTAATTTCTCCCAATCAACATATTCTTTTTTAAAAATTTTAGCACGTAAAATTTTTAACATAACAAACGAAAAACGCGAGTCAATCTTCCTAAAACAAAAAATACAATTAGAAATTTTTAAACATAATTATACATGTTTTTTAGGTACTTTTTTACTATAAGCTCTTTTTAGAGCCATCGATATTTTTAAAATTTACACTCATTTTTAAAATATGACTTGTTATATTACATATATTTAGCAATTGTAATTATTTAATGAATACCATTTTTATATCAATTTACAAATAAAAGTTTTAAATATTATTTAATAGTTATACGTTAGTTCGATTTTGTAACCAGTTAGATTTAAAATACTGGTCCCAAAAAATTGAACCATACCTTGAAATTTTTAATCTAATAAAAGCATAATTTCTATTATTACTAAAGGAATAAAAAGTAAGGTAAAACGGCAATTTATATATGATATATATATATTTATTTTATATATTAGTGTTAAGTTTATTAATTTATTTTTTTATTCATTAATTTTGTGATAGTGATTAAACTATTTGTAATTAGATTTTTATTGAGCATATTATAATCTATATCACATAGATAAATATGTGGAGTTTATTACTTGATAACAAGGATATTTTTATTTTCCCTGATAATTGTAATTTTTGTATTAGGATTAACAATAGAAAGAAATATGGTGTATATAAAATTTGAAAATAGAGAATTAGAAGATTAAAGTATTATAAGAGACGAAGAGAAAGACAGATAGATAATTACAGACCAATTATTTGTTTTAGTTGTGGTCAACAAGGACACATATTGCGATAATGCGAGTTAACAACGTAGTTTAAGTGCCGAAATGTGGAAATAATGGACAGGTACATACAAATTGTAGAGGATTTTTTGACATTAGTTTGAGATGTTCTAAATACGGACAAGGAGGGCAGTGACAAGAAAAATGTAATAAATGGCTAAGAATAATGTTATAAATAATATTGTCTAAGCTTAATTATAATAAGAATTTAGATGTAAATGAAACAGATATAATTGATTTTAAATCTGTAAATTAATTATGAAAAAATTATTAGAAGAGAAACTGAAACAGAAAATGTGTGTAAAATTGAATCAGAAAAGATAATAAAAAGAAGTAAATGCCCGAGGATATAGGATTAGGAGAAAGTGAAACATTATTTTTATTAGATACAGGAGTCGAGATTAGTTTAATGAGTGTAAAAGATTTTAATAATATCATGCAGAAGAATATTTCTTAGCAAGAAAAATAAGAATTAGACAAGACGGTAGTATTGTTAAGATTTAGGTTTTATGTGATAAAATTGGTAGATATAAATAAAGAGATAACGTTATAGGTTACAAAATTAAGCTAATGTTTTAAGAATATAGGTCCTGAAATATTAAATAAAATAATGAGTTAGTCAATAAAAATCGGTACAAATCGAACTGTTTAACGACAGTAATTTAAAATGCACTTGAGAGCTTCTTTGAATTATAATCAGCTGGTGACAGACCATTTTGGTTTTCATTTTATCTAAGTTTTCATGAAATTTTAATGTACTAATATTTATATGTGTAGCCAAAATGGCGTGTCACGACCTTTATTGATATACATATAAATAAATGAATGGTAAGTTTCGGTAGATTTATATATCAGTGGATAGAATCGTCCAACAAAAAGATAGAAGAAAAGCATCTTATTACATGCTTTCGAAAGTAGAATGATCTTAATGATATATATATCAATCATTTTATTTAAAAAAAGCCATGCAACATTCTTAATTTAGTTGTATTACTACTCTCTTAAAATTAATTTAAATATTAATGTTAAGACGAAATCATTAAATGAAGAAAACAAATTTAATTATGGTTTTCTGTAGAAAAATAAATATGATGCAAATGATGAAGGAAATTGATAGATTTTTTTAAAATTGGTATTTTTATATTTTTTAAAGGCTTTTTTTGGGATCTTTAAATTTAAATAATATATACATTATATTAATTGTATTTATAATTAAACAGTTTATTTTTATATATAATAATTAGGATACATATTACCTAATTCATATTTTAAGCTGGTTATTCTCGAATTTTATTTTAGAATAACTGATGAAACTTATTTAAATTAGCTCATGAAAATAAAATTAAAACCCTGAGAATTTAATTGAAATATGCAAATTTTTTGATCACCCCCCCCTCTCTCCCGTAAAAATTTCTAATTAGAACAGGTTTTAACATAAGTTTTAATTATGGATTCACTCATCATTTTATTGATATATTATTAATTTACGAAATTTAGTTATATTTATATGTGCATTCTTACAGTAGCATTACTAGTGGAGAAAGGAAGCAGGGGTTCGAGCCCCATCAAAATTTTGATTTTTTTAATACAACTATAAAAAATTAGAAGTTCGACATAAAAAAAAAGGTAATTTTGAAAATTATTTATAAATGATTATCTGAGCCCTATGAGATTTTATGGCTAGTGACGCTCAGTCTTTTTTTTTAGATAAATCGAAATTTGCATTACTTGGTTTTGGAGTTGCTGAGGCTAAAATAAATATCAAAATGTAAAAAATGTAATATGCCTTAAAATTAAATAAAATCTAAAGTTATATTTCAAAGAGTGAGTTCCTATATATGATAAATATTTCAAGTATTTTTCTTAGGTTAAAAATGTTTAAATTCATGCTTCCCTAAAATATGAAATTTTTTCAATAAGAGAAATACAATTATTGCAATTGCAATAAAAAAAAATATGTTATTTTTCATTTTTGATAGTATTATATTTTTTTCAGTTGCTACTTAGTTTAATAGACTTATAAGAAAAGGAGAAAGATAACATTAAGAAATAAATATTATCTTAGTTTATAACCATTTTTTTAAATTACAAATTCGTATAAAATGAGATAAAGGTTAAAATAAAAATCTGAAAGAAATTTTATAAATGAAAATTATTCCCAATAAAAATAAAATTTCATTAATTATTTGTTAAAAAAGAGGAATTTTGATAAAAGGTCAATAAAAATTATAATAATTGCTTTTTAAATCTCAAAATTGATTTAAATTAAAATTTTAAAGATGAATATCTTTCGATTTATACTAAAAGAAAATTAATTAGATAAATTTAATCATTTTAGAAATAACTGATGAAACTTATATAAATTATAGAGAAATAAATAGACTGAATTCAAAAAAGTGTGAAATTATAGCAATAGTTTTTAAAAATTTAAAAACACCGTGATTTTTCGGGCGTGACGGGCGTGAATCAAAATATTGCTTGTCGTGAGCGGGCGGGTCGGGTCGAAAATTTTTTAGTGGTAAGCGTGAATGGGCGTGATTTTTTTATTGCCACCGTGAGCGGGCGGGCCGTGAATAAAAAATTAGGCCCGAGGCCCGCGCCCACCTCTAATTCGGATTGTTTAAAATATCAGTTTCTCCTCATACAACATGTTGGAGGTGGTGAATAAAGAAAAATTTGAATATTTAATACAAAATGTAAAATGTTTATTATTTTTATGGTTAAAGGAAATTGTTATAAGTGTTGTAAGAAAAGGAAAATTTTTTACGAGAAGAATTTTTTTTATTTTTGTTAAAAAAAGATATTTTAATAAAAGAAGTTGTTTGTATTCCCATGGTCCAATGGGAAATCCCTAATCTGGGACGCTACCTGTGTCTCTTCCTTTCCCTCATCAATTAATTCAAATCCTCTTACTAATGGCGAAAATAAAAAAATCAATAAATACTCAATATTAAATAATTTTATTTTTCAACCCATAGTCATCTCAACTAATGGTAATTTCTCCCAATCAACATATTCTTTTTTAAAAATTTTAGCACGTAAAATTTTTAACATAACAAACGAAAAACGCGAGTCAATCTTCCTAAAACAAAAAATACAATTAGAAATTTTTAAACATAATTATACATGTTTTTTAGGTACTTTTTTACTATAAGCTCTTTTTAGAGCCATCGATATTTTTAAAATTTACACTCATTTTTAATATATGACTTGTTATATTACATATATTTAGCAATTGTAATTATTTAATGAATAACATTTTTATATCAATTTACAAATAAAAGTTTTAAATATTAGATCCTCTAAAATACCGTTCATTCTAGAACCTGCAGGTCTTTTCAGATATGATAGGTATCACAAAATGGTATTTCTCAAATTCTTTAAAAGAGTGCTAAATTTATGGTTTGAGATTATTTGTGCTTTGATCTATGCTCCTTCCAATAAAACCTCGAACATCCTTGAGAAAAAAAGCAAATAAGAATTGCTCAGAAATTTAGCATTTTAATCATTTCCACTACCTTTACAACAATTGGGAATCGCGCTTTATCCTTTTATATGGAACTTGGTTCCACATTCTTTAACTTACGGATAAACCTCGCCAAGACTTATTTTCGAGGCAAAGTCTTGTTATTCTCACAAGGCTAATTAGACTCATTCCCAGGATGATTACTTTTATAATATTTGTCTTATTATTATATACATAAAAATCCTTTTTAAATATTATAATATTCATCCTTTATATTTTCTTTTCGAATTTAAGTGATGATCATGTCTGGTTTTATTAAAAATATTATTTTTAAAAGAAATAGAACCAAGTTTAATTTTTAATGAACTTAATAAAAATTCTTATTCAAATATGATGCAAATGCGATAAAATAAAAAATCAAAATTGTTCAATTTATTTTTTTTTAAAAAAAGAGAAATTTAAAATGAATTTAATTGATTCAGTATTATTATTAATGTGTGTATTGGAAAATGTAATTAGTCTCGGCTCGATTTCAGTAGATTTTTAAAAACGACTCTCTCATAATTTCGCTAGAAAATTATTAAAAGGCTAAAGATTTCGGTCATAGATGACACAACAGTTTGATTGGATATCTAGGGAAATTCTAGAGGCCTTGGAATATTATTTTGGCTAATATATTGCGTTTATCATTTTTAAAAATGGCTTAAATTAAGCCGTTGAGGAACTCTAGCAATATAATTATTTATACTCAAAATAAATAAAAGTAATATGGTTTTCTGAAGAGAAATAAATATGATGCTAATGGTGAAGGAAATTGATAGATTTATTTTAAATTGGTATTTTTATATTTTTTAAAGGCTTTTTGTGGGATTTTTAAATTTAAATAATATAGACATTATTTTAATTGTGTTTATAATTAAACAGTTTATTTATATTTATATATAATAATAGCATACATATTACCTAATTCATATTTTAAGCTGGTTATTCGCGAATTTTATTTTAGAATAACTGATGAAACTTATTTAAATTAGCTCATGAAAATAAAATTAAAACCCTGAGAATTTAATTGAAATATATAAATTTTTTGACCCCCCTCCTTCTCTCCTGTGAAAATTTCTAATTACTATCAAGTTTTTAACCAAAGTTTTAATATGGATTCACTCATCATTTTATTGATATATTATTAATTTACGAAATTTAGTTATATTTATATATGCATTCCTTCAGTAGTATTACTAGGGGAGGAAGGACGCAGGGGTTCGAGCCCTGTCAAAATTTTGATTTTTTTTATACAACTATAAAAAATTAGAAGTTCGATATAAAAAAAGGAAATTTTGAAAATTATTTATAAATGATTATCTGAGCCCTATGAGATTTTATGGCTAGTGACGCTCAGTCTTTTTTTTTAGATAAATCGAAATTTGCATTACTTGGTTTTTTAGCTTTGGAGGCTAAAATAAATATTAAAATGTAATTTTGCCTTAAAATAAAATATAAAGTTAAATTTCAAAGAGTGAGTTCTTATATATGATAAATATTTCAAGTATTTTTCTTAGGTTAAAAATGTTTAAATTCATGCTTCCCTAAAATATGAAATTTTTTCAATAAGAGAAATACAATTATTGCAATTGCAATAAAAAAAAATATGTTATTTTTCATTTTTGATAGTATTATATTTTTTTCAGTTGCTACTTAGTTTAATAGACTTATAAGAAAAGGAGAAAGATAACATTAAGAAATAAATATTATCTTAGTTTATAACCATTTTTTTAAATTACAAATTCGTATAAAATGAGATAAAGGTTAAAATAAAAATCTGAAAGAAATTTTATAAATGAAAATTATTCCCAATAAAAATAAAATTTCATTAATTATTTGTTAAAAAAGAGGAATTTTGATAAAAGGTCAATAAAAATTATAATAATTGCTTTTTAAATCTCAAAATTGATTTAAATTAAAATTTTAAAGATGAATATCTTTCGATTTATACTAAAAGAAAATTAATTAGATAAATTTAATCATTTTAGAAATAACTGATGAAACTTATATAAATTATAGAGAAATAAATAGACTGAATTCAAAAAAGTGTGAAATTATAGCAATAGTTTTTAAAAATTTAAAAACACCGTGATTTTTCGGGCGTGACGGGCGTGAATCAAAATATTGCTTGTCGTGAGCGGGCGGGTCGGGTCGAAAATTTTTTAGTGGTAAGCGTGAATGGGCGTGATTTTTTTATTGCCACCGTGAGCGGGCGGGCCGTGAATAAAAAATTAGGCCCGAGGCCCGCGCCCACCTCTAATTCGGATTGTTTAAAATATCAGTTTCTCCTTAAAATGCCATACAACATGTTGGAGGTGGTGAATAAAGAAAAATTTGAATATTTAATACAAAATGTAAAATGTTTATTATTTTTATGGTTAAAGGAAATTGTTATAAGTGTTGTAAGAAAAGGAAAATTTTTTACGAGAAGAATTTTTTTTATTTTTGTTAAAAAAAGATATTTTAATAAAAGAAGTTGTTTGTATTCCCATGGTCCAATGGGAAATCCCTAATCTGGGACGCTACCTGTGTCTCTTCCTTTCCCTCATCAATTAATTCAAATCCTCTTACTAATGGCGAAAATAAAAAAATCAATAAATACTCAATATTAAATAATTTTATTTTTCAACCCATAGTCATCTCAACTAATGGTAATTTCTCCCAATCAACATATTCTTTTTTAAAAATTTTAGCACGTAAAATTTTTAACATAACAAACGAAAAACGCGAGTCAATCTTCCTAAAACAAAAAATACAATTAGAAATTTTTAAACATAATTATACATGTTTTTTAGGTACTTTTTTACTATAAGCTCTTTTTAGAGCCATCGATATTTTTAAAATTTACACTCATTTTTAAAATATGACTTGTTATATTACATATATTTAGCAATTGTAATTATTTAATGAATACCATTTTTATATCAATTTACAAATAAAAGTTTTAAATATTATTTAATAGTTATACGTTAGTTCGATTTTGTAACCAGTTAGATTTAAAATACTGGTCCCAAAAAATTGAACCATACCTTGAAATTTTTAATCTAATAAAAGCATAATTTCTATTATTACTAAAGGAATAAAAAGTAAGGTAAAACGGCAATTTATATATGATATATATATATTTATTTTATATATTAGTGTTAAGTTTATTAATTTATTTTTTTATTCATTAATTTTGTGATAGTGATTAAACTATTTGTAATTAGATTTTTATTGAGCATATTATAATCTATATCACATAGATAAATATGTGGAGTTTATTACTTGATAACAAGGATATTTTTATTTTCCCTGATAATTGTAATTTTTGTATTAGGATTAACAATAGAAAGAAATATGGTGTATATAAAATTTGAAAATAGAGAATTAGAAGATTAAAGTATTATAAGAGACGAAGAGAAAGACAGATAGATAATTACAGACCAATTATTTGTTTTAGTTGTGGTCAACAAGGACACATATTGCGATAATGCGAGTTAACAACGTAGTTTAAGTGCCGAAATGTGGAAATAATGGACAGGTACATACAAATTGTAGAGGATTTTTTGACATTAGTTTGAGATGTTCTAAATACGGACAAGGAGGGCAGTGACAAGAAAAATGTAATAAATGGCTAAGAATAATGTTATAAATAATATTGTCTAAGCTTAATTATAATAAGAATTTAGATGTAAATGAAACAGATATAATTGATTTTAAATCTGTAAATTAATTATGAAAAAATTATTAGAAGAGAAACTGAAACAGAAAATGTGTGTAAAATTGAATCAGAAAAGATAATAAAAAGAAGTAAATGCCCGAGGATATAGGATTAGGAGAAAGTGAAACATTATTTTTATTAGATACAGGAGTCGAGATTAGTTTAATGAGTGTAAAAGATTTTAATAATATCATGCAGAAGAATATTTCTTAGCAAGAAAAATAAGAATTAGACAAGACGGTAGTATTGTTAAGATTTAGGTTTTATGTGATAAAATTGGTAGATATAAATAAAGAGATAACGTTATAGGTTACAAAATTAAGCTAATGTTTTAAGAATATAGGTCCTGAAATATTAAATAAAATAATGAGTTAGTCAATAAAAATCGGTACAAATCGAACTGTTTAACGACAGTAATTTAAAATGCACTTGAGAGCTTCTTTGAATTATAATCAGCTGGTGACAGACCATTTTGGTTTTCATTTTATCTAAGTTTTCATGAAATTTTAATGTACTAATATTTATATGTGTAGCCAAAATGGCGTGTCACGACCTTTATTGATATACATATAAATAAATGAATGGTAAGTTTCGGTAGATTTATATATCAGTGGATAGAATCGTCCAACAAAAAGATAGAAGAAAAGCATCTTATTACATGCTTTCGAAAGTAGAATGATCTTAATGATATATATATCAATCATTTTATTTAAAAAAAGCCATGCAACATTCTTAATTTAGTTGTATTACTACTCTCTTAAAATTAATTTAAATATTAATGTTAAGACGAAATCATTAAATGAAGAAAACAAATTTAATTATGGTTTTCTGTAGAAAAATAAATATGATGCAAATGATGAAGGAAATTGATAGATTTTTTTAAAATTGGTATTTTTATATTTTTTAAAGGCTTTTTTTGGGATCTTTAAATTTAAATAATATATACATTATATTAATTGTATTTATAATTAAACAGTTTATTTTTATATATAATAATTAGGATACATATTACCTAATTCATATTTTAAGCTGGTTATTCTCGAATTTTATTTTAGAATAACTGATGAAACTTATTTAAATTAGCTCATGAAAATAAAATTAAAACCCTGAGAATTTAATTGAAATATGCAAATTTTTTGATCACCCCCCCCTCTCTCCCGTAAAAATTTCTAATTAGAACAGGTTTTAACATAAGTTTTAATTATGGATTCACTCATCATTTTATTGATATATTATTAATTTACGAAATTTAGTTATATTTATATGTGCATTCTTACAGTAGCATTACTAGTGGAGAAAGGAAGCAGGGGTTCGAGCCCCATCAAAATTTTGATTTTTTTAATACAACTATAAAAAATTAGAAGTTCGACATAAAAAAAAAGGTAATTTTGAAAATTATTTATAAATGATTATCTGAGCCCTATGAGATTTTATGGCTAGTGACGCTCAGTCTTTTTTTTTAGATAAATCGAAATTTGCATTACTTGGTTTTGGAGTTGCTGAGGCTAAAATAAATATCAAAATGTAAAAAATGTAATATGCCTTAAAATTAAATAAAATCTAAAGTTATATTTCAAAGAGTGAGTTCCTATATATGATAAATATTTCAAGTATTTTTCTTAGGTTAAAAATGTTTAAATTCATGCTTCCCTAAAATATGAAATTTTTTCAATAAGAGAAATACAATTATTGCAATTGCAATAAAAAAAAATATGTTATTTTTCATTTTTGATAGTATTATATTTTTTTCAGTTGCTACTTAGTTTAATAGACTTATAAGAAAAGGAGAAAGATAACATTAAGAAATAAATATTATCTTAGTTTATAACCATTTTTTTAAATTACAAATTCGTATAAAATGAGATAAAGGTTAAAATAAAAATCTGAAAGAAATTTTATAAATGAAAATTATTCCCAATAAAAATAAAATTTCATTAATTATTTGTTAAAAAAGAGGAATTTTGATAAAAGGTCAATAAAAATTATAATAATTGCTTTTTAAATCTCAAAATTGATTTAAATTAAAATTTTAAAGATGAATATCTTTCGATTTATACTAAAAGAAAATTAATTAGATAAATTTAATCATTTTAGAAATAACTGATGAAACTTATATAAATTATAGAGAAATAAATAGACTGAATTCAAAAAAGTGTGAAATTATAGCAATAGTTTTTAAAAATTTAAAAACACCGTGATTTTTCGGGCGTGACGGGCGTGAATCAAAATATTGCTTGTCGTGAGCGGGCGGGTCGGGTCGAAAATTTTTTAGTGGTAAGCGTGAATGGGCGTGATTTTTTTATTGCCACCGTGAGCGGGCGGGCCGTGAATAAAAAATTAGGCCCGAGGCCCGCGCCCACCTCTAATTCGGATTGTTTAAAATATCAGTTTCTCCTCATACAACATGTTGGAGGTGGTGAATAAAGAAAAATTTGAATATTTAATACAAAATGTAAAATGTTTATTATTTTTATGGTTAAAGGAAATTGTTATAAGTGTTGTAAGAAAAGGAAAATTTTTTACGAGAAGAATTTTTTTTATTTTTGTTAAAAAAAGATATTTTAATAAAAGAAGTTGTTTGTATTCCCATGGTCCAATGGGAAATCCCTAATCTGGGACGCTACCTGTGTCTCTTCCTTTCCCTCATCAATTAATTCAAATCCTCTTACTAATGGCGAAAATAAAAAAATCAATAAATACTCAATATTAAATAATTTTATTTTTCAACCCATAGTCATCTCAACTAATGGTAATTTCTCCCAATCAACATATTCTTTTTTAAAAATTTTAGCACGTAAAATTTTTAACATAACAAACGAAAAACGCGAGTCAATCTTCCTAAAACAAAAAATACAATTAGAAATTTTTAAACATAATTATACATGTTTTTTAGGTACTTTTTTACTATAAGCTCTTTTTAGAGCCATCGATATTTTTAAAATTTACACTCATTTTTAATATATGACTTGTTATATTACATATATTTAGCAATTGTAATTATTTAATGAATAACATTTTTATATCAATTTACAAATAAAAGTTTTAAATATTAGATCCTCTAAAATACCGTTCATTCTAGAACCTGCAGGTCTTTTCAGATATGATAGGTATCACAAAATGGTATTTCTCAAATTCTTTAAAAGAGTGCTAAATTTATGGTTTGAGATTATTTGTGCTTTGATCTATGCTCCTTCCAATAAAACCTCGAACATCCTTGAGAAAAAAAGCAAATAAGAATTGCTCAGAAATTTAGCATTTTAATCATTTCCACTACCTTTACAACAATTGGGAAT
>NW_027050873.1:0-1084 GCF_954871325.1 Gordionus sp. m RMFG-2023 | reverse complement strand
AATCCAATTGATATACTTGGGTATTCTTCCTTAAACATCTTGAATATTTCTTTAAGATTATTTAATATAAATCTTTGCTGATTCTTTCTCGCCTTTAACAGATACACAATCTTTTATTCCAGGCATGAGTCGGCTTATTTCATCAGAACTATAATTTTGTTATTTTTATTGCTTAAAAAAATTTTCAAAATCTTTGAAATTATCTTTATCTCTGGTTATTTTAATAATGTAAGATAATGACAATTTCATAACATTATTGGTCTTGATGAGTATGATTTAGTCTGGGGGGGGGGAGGGTTGGGGGTAGGCCTAATAATTAATGTGATTTTCGATTTTTCCCTTATTAATTTTCCTGCACCCCTTTAATCCTGCTTTTTTGTTCGTGTGCTAGTCCGATTTTTTAATTATTTTAATTTACATTGAAATATTAAAAAAATTATTAAAATTTTTTATCCTGCGAATATCTCAGGGGAATAAGGTTTACAAAGTTATATGATCGAATTTTAGGATATATTATACATTAAAATATTTATAATCAATAAAAAAAATGAATTTTAACATATTAAAACTATTATATATAGCGCCATCTATTTTTTTAAAGTATAAAAATCGCAATATTTTTTTAAATAAATATCCAGCCATGCTAATTGTTAAAGAAATTATTAAAAAAATAGTAAACGGATAATATTTCTTAAAAAAATTAAAAATCGGAGATCATATACATTTCGAAATATTAATTTCAAATTTTCAACTGACCATAAGATGACCCATATTTAAAAAAAAATTATTTTTGATGTTTTCGCCATAATTATCAATTATTAACTTAGCTATTGATATTAGATTCAATATTTGATCATAATTAGTTTTAAATTAAAAATTAATTATTTAACATCAGTAAAAAGGAAAAAAAGGCGTTTTTTGGACCTTTAACCCCGATTATCTCCGCTAATATAGTTGCTAATGCGCTAAAATTTTGTTTATAATCTAATGAAAACATATATAACCAGTCTACAACTTTTTATCAAAATTGAAAGGGGTCGGCCGAAAATCTTGATTTTTTTGCTCATTTGACATGGAATGACCC
>NW_027050872.1:0-2197 GCF_954871325.1 Gordionus sp. m RMFG-2023 | reverse complement strand
ATTACAGTGAAACGATACACATGTTTAAATATACTATAAAAGGGGGTAAACAAAATAAGATTTTATTTTTAATAGAATAAAGATTGAAATTAAATATGGACAAGCAATTAATTAAGAAGATTTATAGTTGATTAATCATTATAAAAAAAATGTGTTAAAATTTAATTCAAAATAAAAAATTAAAATACTTACATATTAATTATTTTTAATTTTTCTTAAATAATAAAAAAAAATGTTTAATATAGAATCTTTATTATCCAATAGTAATACTAATTTTTCCAATTTAAATGAAAACTCCCAATCTTCGTCGAGAATTCAAAGACCAAAAAGAATACACAAATATTGGAATAAAGAAAAATTAGATATATTTACCAAAATGTTATCAATGCCGGAAGAACAACAAATGTTTGATAAATTTTAATTATAATTTTTATGTATTAATTATTTTATCGAAATTATTATAAAAGTTTATAGTGTTATCATATTTTTATCGAAATAAATGGATATACAAAATAGATTACATTTAAGAAATTCTTAAATATTTTCAAATATTAAAAAGACTTTTTACAAAAAATGATTTAGAATTTTAAATGAAATTTAATCAAATATCTTACTTGAGCATTCTCAAAGAAAATAAGAAAAAAATTCATTTTTCATCACAAATTATATATATGTAACACATTTCTTTTTATAATGATTAATCAACTATTAATCTTCTTAATTAATTGCTTGTCCATATTTAATTTCAATCTTTATTCTATTAAAAATAAAATCTTATTTTGTTTACCCCCTTTTATAGTATATTTAAACATGTGTATCGTTTCACTGTATCATTATTTTGATTCTTAAGAAATAAATAAAAAAAAAATATTTTGGAAAATCATTAAAATTGTTTCTTTTTTTATTTGAAAATTAATCATAAATTTTATTAATAATCTTAATTTTGATAATCTTCTTTATTTTTTTGGGGGTCTTTTCTTCTTAATTTTGTAATTAGTTATAAGCTGTTGGGTTAGTTTTATAATTTGTAACTTTGGGTGATTTTTGTATATCAAAATTTTGTTTAAAAAAAATCAATTATTACAATATTTGATAAAAAGAACTTTGTAATATTTAAATATACAGGTTCAATTATGTAAATACAGTGTTGTTGATGATTTAATGAAAATGATTAAATTAAAAATCATTCATAAAGAAAGAAAGAAAGAAATTTTATACGGATGATTTTTAATTTAATCGTCAATATGTTTCATTAAATCATCACAACACTGTAATAAAAAAATTTCTTTTATCAACATTTCAATATTCTCTTAACAATACTGATAAGATACAAACAAAAAAAAATTCATAATCAATAACAAGGTCAACAAGTCACTAATGTCCTATTTTATTTAAGCAAAAAAAAATTTTTTTTTAACAAAAAAGATTGTATTTTATTGAACTATCTAGTTAATACCATGACACGTGGTATTATTCAAATGATTTTAGTAAAATGAAAACATTTTAATTCTTAAATCAAAATAGTATTCTCTATTGTTTAAGATAAATAAGACTTTTCTTCCCATATATTACCCTTATCAAATATTTGTGGTTATCTTTGATAACTGATTTTTCTTAATGAAGTTTATTTTCACATTGTAGATCTTTTATTAAATTTTTTTATAATAAAAATAATATATTATAAGGAAATAAAGTAATGAGAAAATTCCCGCAAGATAGAGCCTTTTACAAAAATTTAATTTGTATATTTTTTTATATATAAGTTTAATTTACACAATAGAATATGGAATATATAATTTTATTAAATATATTAAAATGATATAAATTTAAAATTCTTGAAAAAGTTTTTTAAAATTTTTATTTTTTGGAAGTATAGATAAATTGATAAATTCAAAAATTAAAAAAAATATTAAAAAATAAACCCTATAAGAATTCATGAAAACATAAAGGTTTATATATATAAAAAAAGGAAATTGGTTTCATATAAGACTATGTCCAAAATTTTTAAAATTTTAACGAAATTGAAATTTTTGAATTTTATATAATTTTCTAGAAATGTTTTTGACATGTTTTTGGTTTTATATTTAAAATAGTTTGTTTATTTATTTTCATTAAAGTTTATAAAGTTTGTAAAGTTTGTGAATTTAATTTTATGACATTTTGGACGCAAGCCCATTGAAAAAAAAAATTATTGATC
>NW_027050871.1:0-15053 GCF_954871325.1 Gordionus sp. m RMFG-2023 | reverse complement strand
CATATTTAGCTCATTAAAAGAATACAGAATATGTAAATATTATATTTTAAACTATTTTATAACTTAGTGATTTTTTCAAAAAACACTTTTTTTTTCAAAAACACTACGCGTCCCCTGTCAAAAAACCGTTTTTTTTAAAAAATAAAAGCAGATTCATGTTTAGCTTTTTAAGGAGATTCAGAAAATGGTATTAATAAAAAAAAATATAAAAAAAAATTTTTTTATTGGCTAAACTACGCGTCCCTACGCGTCCCCGGTCAAAATACAGTTTTTTTTAAAAATCAAAACAGATTCATATTTAGCTCATTAAAAAAATACAGAATATGTAAATATTATATTTTAAACTAATTTATAACTTAGTGATTTTTTCAAAAAACACTTTTTTTTTTCAAAAACACTAGGCGTCCCCGGTCAAAAAATCGTTTTTTTATAAAAATAAAAGCAGATTCATGTTTAGCTTTTTAAGGAGATTCAGAAAATGGTATTAATAAAAAAAATTTTAAAAAAAAAATTTAAAAAAAATTTTTTTTATTGGCTAAACTACGCGTCCCTACGCGTCCCCGGTCAAAATACAGTTTTTTTTTAAAAATCAAAACAGATTCATATTTAGCTCATTAAAAAAATACAGAATATGTAAATATTATATTTTAAACTAATTTATAACTTAGTGATTTTTTCAAAAAACACTTTTTTTTTTCAAAAACACTAGGCGTCCCCGGTCAAAAAACCGTTTTTTTTAAAAAATAAAAGCAGATTCATGTTTAGCTTTTTAAGGAGATTCAGAAAATGGTATTAATAAAAAAAATTTTAAAAAAAAAATTTAAAAAAAAAAATTTTTTTTTGGCTAAACTACGCGTCCCCGGTCAAAATACAGTTTTTTTTTAAAAATCAAAACAGATTCATATTTAGCTCATTAAAAGAATACAGAATATGTAAATATTATATTTTAAACTATTTTATAACAGTGATTTTTTCAAAAAACACTTTTTTTTTCAAAAACACTACGCGTCCCCGGTCAAAAAACCGTTTTTTTTAAAAAATAAAAGCAGATTTATGTTTAGCTTTTTAAGGAGATTCAGAAAATGGTATTAATAAAAAAAAATATAAAAAAAAAATTTTTTTTTTGGCTAAACTACGCGTCCCTACGCGTCCCCGGTCAAAATACAGTTTTTTTTTAAAAATCAAAACAGATTCATATTTAGCTCATTAAAAAAATACAGAATATGTTTTTTTTTCAAAAACACTAAGCGTCCCCGGTTAAAAAACCGTTTTTTTTAAAAAATAAAAGCAGATTCATGTTTAGCTTTTTAAGGAGATTCAGAAAATGGTATTAATAAAAAAACTTTAAAAAAAAATTTAAAAAAAAAAACTTTTTTTTTGGCTAAACTACGCGTCCCTACGCGTCCCTACGCGTCCCCGGTCAAAATACAGTTTTTTTTAAAAAATCAAAACAGATTCATATTTAGCTCATTAAAAGAATACAGAATATGTAAATATTATATTTTAAACTATTTTATAACTTAGTGATTTTTTCAAAAAACACTTTTTTTTTCAAAAAGACTACGCGTCCCCGGTCAAAAAACCGTTTTTTTTAAAAAATAAAAGCAGATTCATGTTTAGCTTTTTAAGGAGATTCAGAAAATGGTATTAATAAAAAAAATCTTAAAAAAAAAATTAAAAAAAAAATTTTTTTTTGGCTAAACTACGCGTCCCCGGTCAAAATACAGTTTTTTTTAAAAAATCAAAACAGATTCATATTTAGCTCATTAAAAAAATACAGAATATGTAAATATTATATTTTAAACTATTTTATAACTTAGTGATTTTTTCAAAAAACACTTTTTTTTTTCAAAAACACTACGCGTCCCCGGTCAAAAAACCGTTTTTTTAAAAAAATAAAAGCAGATTCATGTTTAGCTTTTTAAGGAGATTCACAAAATGGTATTAATAAAAAAAATTTTAAAAAAAAAATTTAAAAAAAAATTTTTTTTTGGCTAAACTACGCGTCCCCGGTCAAAATACAGTTTTTTTTAAAAAATCAAAACAGATTCATATTTAGCTCATTAAAAGAATACAGAATATGTAAATATTATATTTAAAACTATTTTATAACTTAGTGATTTTTTCAAAAAATACTTTTTTTTTTCAAAACACTACGCGTCCCCGGTCAAAAAACCGTTTTTTTTAAAAAATAAAAGCAGATTCATGTTTAGCTTTTTAAGGAGATTCAGAAAATGGTATTAATAAAAAAAATTTTAAAAAAAAAATTTAAAAAAAAATTTTTTTTTGGGTAAACTACGCGTCCCCGGTCAAAATACAGTTTTTTTTAAAAAATCAAAACAGATTCATATTTAGCTCATTAAAAGAATACAGAATATGTAAATATTATATTTTAAACTATTTTATAATTTAGTGATTTTTTCAAAAAACACTTTTTTTTTCAAAAACACTACGCGTCCCCGGTCAAAAAATCGTTTTTTTTAAAAAATAAAAGCAGATTAATGTTTAGCTTTTTAAGGAGATTCAGAAAATGGTATTAATAAAAAAACTTTAAAAAAAAATTTAAAAAAAAAATTTTTTTTTGGCTAAACTACGCGTCCCTACGCGTCCCCGGTCAAAATACAGTTTTTTTTTAAAAATCAAAACAGATTCATATTTAGCTCATTAAAAAAATACAGAATATGTAAATATTATATTTTAAACTATTTTATAACTTAGTGATTTTTTCAAAAAACACTTTTTTTTTTCAAAAACACTACGCGTCCCCGGTCAAAAAACCGTTTTTTTTAAAAAATAAAAGCAGATTCATGTTTAGCTTTTTAAGGAGATTCAGAAAATGGTATTAATAAAAAAAAATTTAAAAAAAAAATTTTTTTTTGGCTAAACTACGCGTCCCTACGCGTCCCCGGTCAAAATACAGTTTTTTTTTTAAAATCAAAACAGATTCATATTTAGCTCATTAAAAAAATACAGAATATGTAAATATTATATTTTAAACTATTTTATAACTTAGTGATTTTTTCAAAAAACACTTTTTTTTTCAAAAACACTACGCGTCCCCGGTCAAAAAACCGTTTTTTTTAAAAAATAAAAGCAGATTCATGTTTAGCTTTTTAAGGAGATTCAGAAAATGGTATTAATAAAAAAAATTTTAAAAAAAAAATTTAAAAAAAAAATTTTTTTTTGGCTAAACTACGCGTCCCCGGTCAAAATACAGTTTTTTTTTAAAAATCAAAACAGATTCATATTTAGCTCATTAAAAAAATACAGAATATGTAAATATTATATTTTAAACTATTTTATAACAGTGATTTTTTCAAAAAACACTTTTTTTTTCAAAAACACTACGCGTCCCCGGTCAAAAAACCGTTTTTTTTAAAAAATAAAACAGATTCATGTTTAGCTTTTTAAGGAGATTCAGAAAATGGTATTAATAAAAAAAAATTTTAAAAAAAAATTTAAAAAAAAAAATTTTTTTTTGGCTAAACTACGCGTCCCTACGCGTCCCCGGTCAAAATACAGTTTTTTTTTAAAAATCAAAACAGATTCATATTTAGCTCATTAAAAAAATACAGAATATGTAAATATTATATTTTAAACTATTTTATAACTTAGTGATTTTTTCAAAAAACACTTTTTTTTTCAAAAACACTACGCGTCCCCGGTCAAAAAACCGTTTTTTTTAAAAAATAAAACAGATTCATGTTTAGCTTTTTAAGGAGATTCAGAAAATAGTATTAATAAAAAAAAATTTAAAAAAAAAATTAGAAAAAAAATTTTTTTTTGGCTAAACTACGCGTCCCCGGTCAAAATACAGTTTTTTTTAAAAAATCAAAACAGATTCATATTTAGCTCATTAAAAGAATACAGAATATGTAAATATTATATTTTAAACTATTTTATAACTTAGTGATTTTTTCAAAAAACACTTTTTTTTTCAAAAACACTACACGTCCCCGGTCAAAAAACCGTTTTTTTTAAAAAATAAAACAGATTCATGTTTAGCTTTTTAAGGAGATTCAGAAAATAGTATTAATAAAAAAAAATTTAAAAAAAAAATTTTTTTTTTGGCTAAACTACGCGTCCCTACGCGTCCCCGGTCAAAATACAGTTTTTTTTAAAAAATCAAAACAGATTCATATTTAGCTCATTAAAAAAATACAGAATATGTAAATATTATATTTTAAACTATTTTATAACTTAGTGATTTTTTCAAAAAACACTTTTTTTTTCAAAAACACTACGCGTCCCCGGTCAAAAAACCGTTTTTTTTAAAAAATAAAAGCAGATTCATGTTTAGCTTTTTAAGGAGATTCAGAAAATGGTATTAATAAAAAAAAATATAAAAAAAAATTTTTTTATTGGCTAAACTACGCGTCCCTACGCGTCCCCGGTCAAAATACAGTTTTTTTTAAAAATCAAAACAGATTCATATTTAGCTCATTAAAAAAATACAGAATATGTAAATATTATATTTTAAACTATTTTATAACTTAGTGATTTTTTCAAAAAACACTTTTTTTTTCAAAAACATTACGCGTCCCCGGTCAAAAAACCGTTTTTTTTAAAAAATAAAAGCAGATTCATGTTTAGCTTTTTAAGGAGATTCAGAAAATGGTATTAATAAAAAAAATTTTAAAAAAAAAATTTAAAAAAAAATTTTTTTTTGGCTAAACTACGCGTCCCCGGTCAAAATACAGTTTTTTTTTAAAAAATCAAAACAGATTCATATTTAGCTCATTAAAAGAATACAGAATATGTAAATATTATATTTAAAACTATTTTATAACTTAGTGATTTTTTCAAAAAATACTTTTTTTTTTCAAAACACTACGCGTCCCCGGTCAAAAAACCGTTTTTTTTTAAAAATAAAAGCAGATTCATGTTTAGCTTTTTAAGGAGATTCAGAAAATGGTATTAATAAAAAAAAATTTTAAAAAAAAATTTAAAAAAAAAAATTTTTTTTTGGCTAAACTACGCGTCCCTACGCGTTTCCGGTCAAAATACAGTTTTTTTTAAAAAATCAAAACAGATTCATATTTAGCTCATTAAAAGAATACAGAATATGTAAATATTATATTTTAAACTATTTTATAACTTAGTGATTTTTTCAAAAAACACTTTTTTTTTCAAAAACACTACGCGTCCCCGGTCAAAAAACCGTTTTTTTTAAAAAATAAAAGCAGATTCATGTTTAGCTTTTTAAGAAGATTCAGAAAATGGTATTAATAAAAAAAAAATTTTTAAACTTTTGGCTAAACTACGCGTCCCCGGTCAAAATACAGTTTTTTTTAAAAAATCAAAACAGATTCATATTTAGCTCATTAAAAGAATACAGAATTATGTAAATATTATATTTTAAACTATTTTATAACTTAGTGATTTTTTCAAAAAACACTTTTTTTTTCAAAAACACTACGCGTCCCCGGTCAAAATACCGTTTTTTTTAAAAAATAAAAGTAGATTCATGTTTAGCTTTTTAAGGAGATTCAGAAAATGGTATTAATAAAAAAATTAAAAAAAAAAATTTTTTTTTTGGCTAAACTACGCGTCCCTACGCGTCCCCGGTCAAAATACAGTTTTTTTTTAAAAATCAAAACAGATTCATATTTAGCTCATTAAAAAAATACAGAATATGTAAATATTATATTTTAAACTATTTTATAACTTAGTGATTTTTTCAAAAAACACTTTTTTTTTCAAAAACACTACGCGTCCCCGGTCAAAAAACCGTTTTTTTAAAAAAATAAAAGCAGATTCATGTTTAGCTTTTTAAGGAGATTCAGAAAATGGTATTAATAAAAAAAATTTTAAAAAAAAAATTAAAAAAAAAATTTTTTTTTTGGCTAAACTACGCGTCCCTACGCGTCCCCGGTCAAAATACAGTTTTTTTTTAAAAATCAAAACAGATTCATATTTAGCTCATTAAAAAAATACAGAATATGTAAATATTATATTTTAAACTATTTTATAACTTAGTGATTTTTTCAAAAAACACTTTTTTTTTCAAAAACACTACGCGTCCCCGGTCAAAAAACCGTTTTTTTTAAAAAATAATACAGATTCATGTTTAGCTTTTTAAGGAGATTCAGAAAATAGTATTAATAAAAAAAAATTTAAAAAAAAAATTTTTTTTTTGGCTAAACTACGCGTCCACGGTCAAAATACAGTTTTTTTTAAAAAATCAAAACAGATTCATATTTAGCTCATTAAAAGAATACAGAATATGTAAATATTATATTTTAAACTATTTAATAACTTAGTGATTTTTTGAAAAAACACTTATTTTCGAAAACACTACGCGTCCCCGGTCAAAAAACTGTTTTTTTTAAAAAATAAAAGCAGATTCATGTTTAGCTTTTTAAGGAGATTCAGAAAATGGTATTAAAAAAATTTTTTTTGGCTAAACTACGCATACGCGTCCACGGTCAAAATACAGTTTTTTTTAAAAAATCAAAACAGATTCATATTTAGCTCATTAAAAGAATACAGAATATGTAAATATTATATTTTAAACTATTTAATAACTTAGTAATTTTTTGAAAAAACACTTATTTTCGAAAACACTACGCGTCCCCTGTCAAAAAACTGTTTTTTTTTAAAAATAAAAGCAGATTCATGTTTAGCTTTTTAAGGAGATTCAGAAAATGGTATTAAAAAAATTTTTTTTGGCTAAACTACGCATACGCGTCCCCGGTCAAAATACAGTTTTTTTTAAAAAATCAAAACAGGTTCATATTTAGCTCATTAAAAGAATACAGAATATGTAAATATTATATTTTAAACTATTTTATAACTTAGTGATTTTTTCAAAAAACACTTTTTTTTTCAAAACACTACGCGTCCCCGGTAAAGCAGATTCATGTTTAGCTTTTTAAGGAGATTCAGAAAATGGTATTAATAAAAAAAATTTAAAAAAAAAAATTTTTTTTTGGCTAAACTACGCGTCCCTACGCGTCCCCGGTCAAAATTCAGTTTTTTTTAAAAAATCAAAACAGATTCATATTTAGCTCATTAAAAGAATACAGAATATGTAAATATTATATTTTAAACTATTTTATAACTTAGTGATTTTTTCAAAAAACACTTTTTTTTTCAAAAACACTACGCGTCCCCGGTCAAAATACAGTTTTTTTTAAAAAATCAAAATAGATTCATATTTAGCTCATTAAAAGAATATAGAATTTGTAAATATTATATTTTAAACTATTTAATAACTTAGTGATTTTTTGAAAAAACACTTTATTTCGAAAACACTACGCGTCCCCGGTCAAAAAACTATTTTTTTTTTAAAATAAAAGCAGATTCATGTTTAGCTTTTTAAGGAGATTCACAAAATGGTATTAATAAAAAAAATTAAAAAAAAAAAATTTTTTAAATCACTAAGTTATTAAATAGTTTAAAATATAATATTTACATATTCGGTATTCTTTTAATGAGCTAAATATGAATCTGTTTTAATTTTAAAAAAAAAACTGTATTTTGACCGGGGACGCGTAGTTTAGCCAAAAAAAAATTTTTTTTTAAATTTTTTTTAAAAATTTTTTTTATTAATACCATTTTCTGAATCTCCTTAAAAAGCTAAACATGAATCTGCTTTTATTTTTTAAAAAAAACGGTTTTTTGACCGGGGACGCGTGTGTTTTTGAAAAAAAAGTGTTTTTTGAAAAAATCACTAATTTATAAAATAGTTTAAAATATAATATTTACATATTCTGTATTCTTTTAATGAGCTAAATATGAATCCGTTTTGATTTTTTAAAAAAACTTATTTTGACCGGGGACGCGTAGGGACGCGTAGTTTATTTTTTAAAAAAATAAATTTTTGTAAATTTTATATAGTTACCGTATTTTTTTTAAATTAAAAAAAACATTTTCTAACTTATCTTATAAAGCTTAATAAGATTTCCTATTAATAATAATAAAAATAAGTCGTTTTGACTGGGGACGCGTAGGGACGCGTAGTTTTCGGGGACGCGTATTTTAGTCATTCCCGTGATGAAACCAAGTTGATATTTGATAATGTGGCTAAATTGCCATATATATATATCTCCCGATATACAAAATGAAATTAGAAACATATGTAATAATCTTATTGTGAAAAATTGATTAAAATTGTTAATAAATCTACCTTTTTCTCTGTACTTGCAGATGAAACAACTGATATCTCAAATCAGCAACAAATGTCATTGGTTATCAGAATATTAAACTTGGACATCATAAAAATTAGTGAATTTTTTTTGCAATTTATTCCACTTAATAATGGTACAGGAGAAAATTAAGCCAAACAAATAATATCTTTTTTAAAAAACAATAATATTGATATAACTAAAATTCGAGGCCAAGGATATGATGGTGCTCCAGCAATGTCTGGAAAAATAAATGGGGTTCAGGCCTATATAAAAAAGAAGTGCCCAAAAGCTCTCTATGTACATTGTGGAGAACATTCTCTAAATTTAGTTATCTCCAAAGCTTGTGGAATTCGTGAGATTGATAATAGTTTAAGTAAATAATTATTCACATAATCTATATAATCTTTATTTCATAGAAATAGTATCCAAAATAATTGAATTTTTAAGTTGGAAGCGATCAAAGGTGTTGTATCACGTTTTAAAAGATATACAAAGATCCAAAGTTCGAAAATTAAAAAAATATTCGCCAATAAGATTTCTTCAGAGACAAGATTCAATTACTGGATTCCTTCAAGCATTAGAAGGCATAGTTGAAACCTTGAAAATAATAAGTAGATGGAATGATAATGATACATCTAATATTGCCCAAGAATTGTGTTCATCAATTTATGAAACCCCTTTTATTATATCAATTTTTTGTATGAATTATATTTTTTTAAAAACTGTAAATTTCAGTCGATATCTTCAAAGGGAAAATATCAACATCGTGTCAGCAATAAGCCAAGTGGCTTCTTAAAATATTTGAAGATGCTGAGGTAAATGCCAACAATATTTTTTTACCAATATATGAAAGATGTTTAAGTTTGGGTGAGAAACTTAAAATTAATATTGAAAAACCTAGGCTAATCATAGATGACATGTTAGCTTTGGAATCAACTTTTGATTATTATAAAAAAGTTATTTTTTTACCATTATTAAAAACAATTATTAATCACTTTAAATTAAAATTTGCTGGGCATAGCAAAATATTAAAATATTTTAATTTTCTTTTGCCATCATCCTCAGAACAATTAATTATTAACAATAATATAGCTTAGCATTAAAAAAATTAGTATTTTTTATGAATCTGACATTATCAGTGGATACGAACAGCTAAAATCAGATACTGAAGCTTGGTATTCTGATCTAAGCACCATCATCCCTACAGATCGTCCCAGTAACCCTGTTGAGGCATTACAATTATTTAAGGAAACATTAAACTTAAGAACAAATATCAAAACACTTTTAATAATATTAGCAACACTTCCCATAACTACTTGCACCAATGAGCGGTCATTTTCGACACTGACTTGACTTAAAAGTTATTTAAGGGCAACCTCTGGTCAGGCGAGGACCAATGGATTGGCTCTTCTAAATATATATAGAGATTTTAATCCTAGTCCAAATGAGGTCATAGAGGAAATGGTGAAAGGGCCATTAAGAATTAAGTTAAATATATAAAATATAAAGTTTTTTAACATAGTATTTATAGTTTTTTTTTAATCAAAAGCAATAAAAATATTTTTTTAAATAAACACTTGACATAAAATTATATTTTGTTATTTATAAATTGTTTTACAATAGTTTATATAAAATTTATGTTTTGTTATATATATAAATTTTATTATATATAACATTTATTTTAATCTATAATATAATGTGTTATATAATTTGTGTTGCTAAAATTATTAAAAGTGTTTTGATATTTGTTCTTAAGTTGAAAGTTTCCTTAAATAATTGTAATGTCTCAACAGGGTTGCTGGGACGATCAGGTCCGTGAAGTTGTAAGAACGATGTAAGGATCAATTAACAAAACCTATGCCATTATTTAGTCTTAATTGATCCTAATTGATCTTCAAACCAGACATCAGCAGAATTAAAGGTTATTGAGTTATAAGCAAAATAATGAAAGTGCGAAGATTTGCAGCTGTAAGAATGATTTGAGGATCAATTACCGAAACTTATATCATTGTATAGCCCGTTAATTGATCTTCTATCCGGAAAGCAGCGGAATGAACCCTTACTGAGTTATGAGCAAAATAAGAAAGTGTTGGCACTTTGCCAAAACCGAAAATATAAAAGATCACGATCTGAAACTTGTCAATTATTTTATCTTTAATTTGTGCGTTAATAATATTCAAACCGGATATCGATATCACTAACCGCAACTGAGTTATGACCTGTTTTTATAGCGTGAAGTTGTAAGAATTTTTTTAAAAAGTGAGGATCAATTACCAAAAATTATGCCAAAGTGTGGTGCGTTAATTGATCCTCCAGAATCGTTAAACCGCATATCAACTGAATTAACCCTTCGTGAGTTATAAGCAAAATAGAAAGGTTTTGGCACCTTGCCAAAATTAAAAATTTGAGCAATCATTTTTTTAGTTATAGCCAATATTTAGTACCTTAATTGATCCTCCATATTCTTTAAACGGAATGCCAAAAAAATTACAGGCTATTGAGTTATAAGCAAAATAATGAAAGTGCGAAGATTTGCAGCTGTAAGAATGATTTGAGAATCAATTACCGAAACTTATATCATTGTATAGCCCGTTAATTGATCCTAATTGATCTTCTATCCGGAAAGCAGCGGAATAAACCGTTACTGAGTTATGAGCAAAATAAGAAAGTGTTGGCACTTTGCCAAAACCGAAAATATAAAAGATCACGATCTGAAACTTGGCAATTATTTAAGCTTTAATTTGTGCGTTAATAATATCTAAACCGGATATCGATATCACTAACCGCAACTGAGTTATGACCTGTTTTTATAGCGTGAAGTTCTAAGAATATTTTTAAAAAGTGAGGATCAATTACCAAAATATATGCCAAAGTGTGGTGCATTAATTGATCCTCCAGAATCTTTAAACCGCATATCAACAGAATGAACCGTTCGTGAGTTATAAGCAAAACAAAAAAGTATTGGCACTTTGCCAAAACCGAAAATAAAAGATATCACGATCTGAAACTTGGCAATTATTTAGGCTTTAATTTGTGCGTTAATAATATCCAAACCGGATATCGATTAACCGCAACTGAGTTATGACCTGTTTTTATAGCGTGAAGTTGTAAGAATTTTTTTAAAAAGTGAGGATCAATTACCAAAAATTATGCCAAAGTGTGGTGCGTTAATTGATCCTCCAGAATCTTTAAACCGCATATCAACAGAATGAACCGTTCGTGAGATATAAGCAAAATAGAAAGGTTTTGGCACCTTAAAATTAAAAATTTGAGCAATCATTTTTTTAGTTATAGCCAATATTTAGTAACTTAATTGATCCTCCGTATTCTTCAAACGGAATGTCAAAAAAATTAAAGGAAAGTGAGTTTATCAACAATAAATATTTCAAGATCAAATTTCGACCTGACAAATTATGGATATGAAACTTATATCATTTTTTAGTTTTCCGTTGATAACAAGTGCTTAAGAAGTTTAATAGCCGAAATTAAAATGTAAAAGTTAATAACAAAATTAATAAAAACATATTACGGTACACTAAAACAAAATCTAGTGCAGCGACAAACATTTTATTAATTTTGCCATTATTTAATCATTGTAAATTTTTTTATGAGCTTACTAAATGTTTCAAGGTCAAATTTATTCCACTGAAATTATATATGCACTGTCCTATTAAATTTTATCGTTTAAAAGGCCAATGATAAAGCTCGAAAGCCTATTATATTACTCTTATAAAAGTATATTCCTTTTTTATTGATAGATCTTAACTATTTTAAAAAATATTAGAAGAATGTATCAATAAACTTGAATTACAAGTAGCTATCTAGAAAAATTATGTATTATTTAATTTAGCCAAGTATATCGGCCTTTATGGCTTTTGTACTTGTCGTTATATTTTAATCTAAGTCGAAGATTTTTTATGTAATATAATAGGGAAGGAATGATGAATAATATTATGTACGAATAGTAATATATTAATCAGAAAACGCAACAACAGTATAATTTTTATAATCACGATATATATTTATTATAAGCGTGGGGGCGTTGTGTTCTAATTAATGTTGTTTAAATTTTTCGGCTTGAGTACCCTTGGATATTTCATAGGAGATATGAATTGATTGAGATTTCATCCAATCGTCAGGTTGTTATTATTTCGACAGGCTTTAAATCCGAAGAGGGATATCTCATAGTTGGCTTGATCACTAATTTATATGCGCAATAGAGTGCATAGGGATTAATAAGTGCAGCGCTGCTTCGGTAAACCATTTTAAAAACGTTAAGTTAGAAGAATTAATTTAGAAAGTGAGGATCAATTACCGATAATTATGCCAAAGTGTAGTACGTTAATTGATCCTCCAGAACCTATAAACCCCATACCAGCGGAATGAACCGTTGGTTAGTTATATGCAAAATAGAAACGTTTTAGCATTTTACCAAAATCTAAAATTCGAATTTTATTTAGAGCCAATATTTAGTGCCTCAATTGATCCTCCGCATTTTTTAAAAGAAATGTCAAAAAAAATAAAGAAAAGTGAGTTAAACAATAAGTGTTTCAGGGAAGTGACAAATTTTATATTCTAAATCCTATTCATTTTAGTCAGTAGCAAAGAAATACTTTTAATTAATCTAAACTTTGCATATTATTTTTTATATTATATAAGTTTTTGAAAGTCTTATTTCTGTAATAGGGTAGAATTTACGTTTGACGAAGCTTGGAAGTTTATACGAGACGTCATATATAGTTTGTGAAGTTGGGATTGTACCACGGTTAGGGCCATTATACCACATTATTTATTGGCAAAATACGTGAAAGCCCATAGTGATGTCAAGGTATTTAATTACTTATTTAGGCCTGTGCAGATATTATATATCGGCACCGATATTTAGCATTTCAAAAAATATTGGATAGGACCGATTCGATATTTTTTATTTTTTTTGGTTATTTAATGATTGTATAATATTTTTTATATATTATAAATAATTTTATAATAATAATTTAATGAATGGAATTAAGTTACAATGAACATGTAAATGAAGATTAAAATGATGGAAAATACAACACATTTTTAAAATAACCGAACGTATGTAATTTTTACCAAATGTGCGTCGTTAATCAAAATTTTTTTTTAAAAACTTTTTTTACCACAACTGCTCATATAGTCCTCAAAACAAATATTCATCATCAATAATATAGTTTATCATTTTTTTTTCTTAATTAATTAATATCTGTTTTATAAAACAAAAATTCAAAATTAACGAGGTAAAATATAATGTTTTTATTTGAGAAAAAACGAAAGGAGAATTGATTTATTTTTTATTCTTATTATACATTACGAATTTTAGCGTTCTTATTTCGGGGATAGAGGTTATATTTATATTCCTTTAATTATGAATGTTGGGTAAAAATATAAAGGACAAATAGGCACTGGATGGGATATCCCAAATTATTTATTTTCCCATCTTATTAACTTTTTAAAATATTTCCGTAAGCCCTGTCTTTTCCTTATTTAAATTATAAATCACTTATATCGAAAAAAGTCAATTTATTTTGGCTAAAATATTAGTTACCCTTTTTTATTTTAAAATCGGCTCAAATCAAGCCCATTAACAACACTAATAATATGGTATTTTATAAAATATTTCCCCATATTTTTTAAAAAATAAATAATTTCTGAGGATCGAAAAATTGGAAATAGGAAAAATAATATAAGTGAATGAATATAATACATTGTTTTATGATCGAAATTTATATATATTTTTTATTTATTTTTAACTTTTATAGATAATAATGGTGTTTTAAAATATTTGGCCCCGGTCGGGTATCGAAATTTTTTTTGTTAGGGCCGACCCTGCCCTGATATATTTAAAAAATAATTATACGGCCCGGCCTGTACTAACCAGGGATGCAAACCTGGCAATCAAATTTGTAATAAAAAAAATATGTCAATATATTTGAGTAAAATTTATTTTAGAAAATTCATTTCAATTATTCGAATAAGTCGAATCGAATACAAATAGTAGATTTTATTATTTTTACGAATTCAAATAGCTTTCATATTCGATTCGAATTCGTTTTTGAAAAGGACTAATCTTTATGAATATTTATCAATATATCTTCTAGATTATTATGGCATCGCCAGGGAGACAGCCAGCGGTGCCACTTCCAATTCTAAGATCTATCTTTTCTAAATACAAATTTGAGATTCAACAAAATCTAAACCACTCGTCAGCAACAATCTGGAAGATAATAAGCAATGAGTTATTAGCTATGATGAGCCCAAAACTACTCTATAATTATGCCTCACAAAATCGAAATAATTGTCTAGATATTTTGGAAATACAGAAAGAAGTAAATATATCATTATTTATATAAATCTTCTGGTGAAAGTTAAATAAGGTTAATTTTGTGATTTCACTTATTTTAATTTTAATGATTTTAACTGCCCCCACTGCATTTAATGAAGATGCCCTAGAAATCTATCATTTTAGCTTATAAATCATAATATATTTAATTATTTCTTGTCTTAATTATATAAATTTTAAAAAAGTTGTTTTTAAAAAAAATATATTTTCTTGCTACGTAAAGAATAACACCCTCCCCACCCCTGGTAATGTAAATCTTGGTAACAAATATAGTAAATCGATATTTGCAATAATCTAACCGAAACCAATAAGTTTGCTATTTTTAAAAAAAATAATCATGTGGGGACATGGTCGGGACTAATAAATTTTGGCCGCATGGATATTTTAATAAAGATGAGGAGTAAATACTTTTGTATTTTATTTTATAAATATATTAAAATATTTCATATTTGTAAGGTAAATATTATTGATCCGAATATGCCTGATAGTCCCTAGTTAATAATATAATTATTATCTTCTTAAAATATAATAAAATATGATATATATAGATCAGGGAGAAT
>NW_027050870.1:0-15615 GCF_954871325.1 Gordionus sp. m RMFG-2023 | reverse complement strand
CACAAAATTATGCTGCAGATGTGTTCATCTTTACAGTTAAAAATTGATTGACAATAAATTTTATGGCGCCATTTCTAAAACTTAATTATATTTTATTTGAGATTTAAATAATAGAACTAAATGTTTACTGTCGTTATTGAGATATTTATAAAATTCCTGGGATGACATATTATATATTTGTGTAACCATTAGCTCGGCCTCTAATGTTGTAAAGGCAATCCGATTTCTCTCCTTTTTCCAGGAAGTCCTCATCAGGCTAAAAATGCGCTCGGATGAGGCATTAGAATGAGGTAAGGAGAAGACATACTCGCATATTTTTTCCAAGCATGGGGATTTATCGTTATTACGAAAAAATTCTACCCATTTCTCCTCTGCTTTTAGACCATCTAATTTTAAGTATTTTGGCGAATCATAAAAAATAGAGAGAATTACATTCTGCTCAAACAAGAAAGCAATGTCTTTCGGTATTTTTAATATATTTATTAAATTATAAAACATCAATTGATGGTTTCTGTTCCAAGGTCATAATATTTATACATTTGTAAATAGAGTTATTAAAATCAAATTTTGATTGTAAATATTCTAAAATTGTCTTAAGAAAAATATCTGCTTCATTTAAAAATGTATTAATTTGAACATATTAATATAATATTTTTAGCAATAGCGCTATAAAATTTATTATCAATTTTTAACTATAGAGATGAATAGACCTGTAGCATGATTTTGTGAATTATTTTAATAAAGAATATTCTGATTCCAACTGAATATTAACTGCATGAAGTAGATTTCCTAAGATTCACAAAATCATGCTACAGCTCTATTCATCTCTACAGTTAAAAATAGATAATAAATTTTATGGCGCTATTGCTAAAAATATTATATTAAGATGTTCAAATATTACTCTAATTAATACATTTTTAAATGAAGCAGATATTTTTATTAAGACAATTTTAGAATATTTACAATCAAAATTTGATTTTAATAACTCTATTTACAAATGTTTAAATATTATGACCTTGGAACAGAAACCATCATTTGATGGTTTATGTAATTTAATAAATATATTAAAATTACCGATAGACATTGAAGCCTTGTTTGAAGAGATTGTAATTTTTTCCATTTTTTATGATTCGCCAGAATACTTAAAGTTAGATGGTCTAAAAGCAGAGGAGAAATGGGTGGAATTTTTTCGTAATAACGATAAATCCCCATGCTTGGGAAAAATTTGCGAGTATGTTTTCTCCTTACCTCATTCTAATGCCTCATCGGAGCGCATTTTTAGCCTGATGAGGACTGCCTGGAGAAAGGAGAGAAATCAAATTGCTTTAACAACATTAGAGGCCGAGTTAATGGAAACAAAATTATAAAATGTCATGCCAGGAATTTTATAAATATCTTAATAACGACGGTAAACGTTTAGTTCCATTATTTAAATCTCAAATAAAATATAATTAACTATAACTATTTGACTTTCTATATTTTATAAAATCTTATTTATACATTTGCATAAAATCGAATAAATTTATTTTTTACATTGTAAAATTAATATTTTGAATATTTTGGCAAATCATAAAAATAAAGTAGCATTACAATCTCCTCAAACATGACATCATATTAAATCTTATTAATAATTATCCGATAATAGTAATAATATTCTTACTTTGGTATTTCTGCAGCATAATTTAGTGAACCTTTATTAAATTATATTCTTCTGATTGCAACTGCATATTAACAGCATATAGTAGATTTCCTATATGTAAAATTCCTAAATATACTTCTGCCATTTATTAATTTTTTTCAAAATATTAGTACAGCTTTTATAATCTATTTATTTTTTAAAGGTTTGTAAAATTTTAAAATTCTACGATGACGCGTATTAGGAGGAACCTGTCAACCAACATTAAGCTGACTCAATTCTGTAAATACACTCTGGTTTTTGCTAAATTCACTGAGGAATTGTCAGATCAGAAAGCTGCCATGCAATTCATTGGTAATGCCAAATCTGCCATATTTATCATAATATATGGTTAGCTATGTCTTTGGATATTTCATATCTGGAGAAATTTTTTTTAATAGTTTTATTGAAATGACATTAATTTTTTGAAATAGGGGAGGATCAAGGGAAATGTTATGATATCTCCTTATTAGATGCATCTGTTAGAATTGCATATGTTTGCACATCTTTCAAATCGTCAAGAATTGACCTTCTGGATTTATATCCTAAAACAATGATGATAGCCTTGCTCATTTGTGTTCTACAAAGTATACTTTTCATTTATATTAGTCGTTAAATATTATGGGGAAAGATTCTACCAACATTGTGATGTTAGCTCTCTGAATGTTGTACCGAATGATAGGTATTTACCAGTTCCGCAACTGTAGTTGCTGTATTATTTCTTATTTTTGAAGAATATTTTTGTTTTGCAATAGATGTTGATAGACTGCCCTGTACTGATTTATGCTTTGAAGATTTTTGATGCCTCAAAATATCATATTCCATTCCCCCATTGTATTAACTAAATACTGTAGAACAACTTCCCCGCTCTGATTATAATTATTTTTTACATTGTAAATTTAAAATTGTTTGTTTTTTTATTAAATCTTATTTATACATTAGCATAAAATATATTTTTTACATTGTAAAATTACAATTTTTTATAAAATTTTATCTTGTTTACATTCTTTTGTATTTAAAAAAGATCGTTGGTTAATATTTTTAAACAAAATTAATATATTATAATAAATCAATATGTTATTTTAATAATAAAGATAGTATTTAAGAAATTTTGTGTCGTACTATAATTACCTATTTTGAAAAATAGTTGCGTATTTTATTTTGGAAAATAGTTACCTATTTTATTTTGAAAAAGAGTTGGATATTTTATTTTGAAAAATAGTTGGCTATTTTATATTGAAAAATAGTTGGCTATTTTATTTTGAAAAATTGTTGGCTATTTTATTTTGAAAAATAGTTGGCTATTTTATTTTGAAAAATAGTTGGCTATTTTATTTTAAATAGTTGGCTATTTTATTTTGAAAAATAGTTGGCTATTTTATTTTGAAAAATAATTACCTATTTTTAGAAAATAGATTCGATTTTATATTTATAAAAAATAATAAGCGGATAACTAAATCAATTCTAAATCCAGGCCGGCCCGCAAATTTTTTTTTTTATCAATTTTCATATTTCTCCCACAATTTTTATATTACTCCCACAAAATACCGAATTTCTCCCACAATTTGAAAATTTTGACCTGGCAACCCTGGGCACGATACGAAATTTCATGACAGAACTTTCAAAACTCTACTCAAATTGATGGATATAAGGAAAAATCTAAGTAACAAAAAAATATACTAATAGATACTTTTATTTAATTATAGCGAAAAACAATGAAACAAATTTTCCAACTAATGTCTCATGCAATATATACCCTATTGAAGATGATAATCATGATCTAAATAGGTTAATGATGCTTGGTACCTTAAGGTACCATCTATCAAATTTGAATTTTGTTCATTTTTCATTTGGATAGGCACTACCAAATATATTTATAATATATATTTGAAAAATCGTGATATTTGGAAAGCCTATATGGCCTAGTAGGCAAGAGCTTGGTTTACTTATACCATGGTCCCGGGTTCGAATCCCAGAAATGATCATGTTTTTTTTCTTATTCTAACTTGGTGGTTCCATCCTTGGGGGGATAATATATAGGAGGCCGGACTCGACCACGTGATTCCGTATTAATATATTAAATAATAATCTTATTACATTTTAATAAATTTTGGTCGGTATTTAGCAAATTAGGTTGGTATTTAGAATATTTCCATACATTCACTTGGTAGTAAGCATCATTAACCATCTAAATACACGAGGTAAAAATAATATTTAATCTTAATAAATAATATCTTATGCATTATAGCAATGACATAATCAGCTGATGGATCGCAGCGATTTTGCAAAGCGATTGTTAAATCAGGCACTGTTTACTGCGGATACGACTTAATTTAAATTAATATTTTTTTACAGAATGTGGTTGAAGAGTAGAAGATTAAATAATCTTAATATTAATAAAAGAAAGCATAAAAACATGCACATAATTATTGATAAGGAAAGATTTATTTCTTTTAATCCTAAAATAAAATCACCCCCTGAAAATTTATTTAAACCATAATCAATTAAATCAGCAACAAATATTGCAAAGTTTAATAGAAATTTATTATGCTTATATTTATATAAAAATCCCATATTATAGATATTTATTTTGTATTTTATATAAAAATCTTGTTTTATATTTTATATAAATATCTTGTTTTGTATTTTATATATATTATAATAAAAATAAAGTTATTATTAATATAGTCTAAACTCATTAAATATATTTGTAGGAATATGTCACTAAAAAAGTTATATAGTTGTTCTAAATTCATCTATTTAAAATATTTTTATAAAGCAAATAAACATAAATTACCAGTGTCATTAAACTTTCTCTTAGGACATTTATAATATTAACTACCAGATTCAACAGAAGATCCTTCATTATAAATAATATATTTTTAGATATTATTGTTTACCAAACTCACAAGCTTAATTAATATAGGACTTTTGGGAATAATTATATCATTCAATGTATTTCACAAAATATTTATTTCAAATAATATAAATACATAAAAAATATCTATTTCAAATAAAATAAATATATACAAAATAATTTTATTCAATTAAAATCTTTTATAACATCAAATATTCTAGTTGTTAATTCTTTTTTTTCCTGTTTTGTACAATCATCTAATTTTTCTTTCAACATTAGACATATTCCATATTCAGTTGATTTATTTTTAAGCAATTCCAATGTTAATAATGATTTTTCTTTTTCAAATTTAATTAGGTCCCTATATTCATCTATTTAAAATTTATCAAAAAATTAAAAAATATAAATTACCCATATTATTGTTCTTTCTCTTAGGATATTTATAATATGAACTAGGTGATCCAACACAGGGTATAGATTCTTAAATATAAATAATATAAGTTTTTAGAGAATATTAATTACCAGAATCATTAAGATATAGTGTTACAGAATCTTTATTAATAACTGTATCTGATGTATTGTCAGTATCAATGAAATCACCTAAATAATAAATATATTTTTAATTAAACTGCTATATTTTACAATCATTCTCCCCTGTCATTTCATTAAAAATATCACGAACCTTTATTTTAAATTTAGTGCTAAATAAAATTTTGAGCTAAATTCACCAAAATCTCTATTTAACGAAGCACTATTTCAAAATCTCGCGATAAACACAAAATGATTTGTTATGAAAAAATAGCGGCGATTTGCTTTCGCGTATCAAATCGCGCGATCGGTAACTATGAATGCGATATCATATTTGCTGTATTTTGTATTTATCGCATCTAAATCGCAATCGCAATTGAGGCACTATCAGGGTTATTTTAAAATCTTAGCTATACCCACATACTCCAGAAAAGTAAAGAATAATAGACAACCAACTATACTAGATCATCTAGAATCATCACCTACTACAAGTGATATAGTTTATTACTTTATAAGTTACATTATAATTCTAGATATATCTGAATTACTTGGAGATTACATTAATATAAATGAACTTGATACCTTAGGTTCTAATATTAGTCTTATTTAAATTATATTTATTTAAAATCTTAGCAACCACCAACAATACTAGATCATCTAGAATCATCACCTACTACAAGTGATATAGTTTATTACTTTATAAGTTACAATTCTAGATATATCTGAATTACTTGGAGAGGACATTAATATAAATGAACTTGATACTTTAGGTTCTAATATTAGTCTTATTTAAATTATATTTATTTAAAATCTTAGCAATACCCACATATTCCAGAAAAGTGAAGAATAATAGACAACCAACTATACTAGATCATCTAGAATCATCACCTACTAAAAGTGATATAGTTTATTACTTTATAAGTTACATTATAATTTTAGATATATCTGAATTACTTGGAGAGGACATTAATATAAATGAACTTTAGGTTTCAATTTACCTTCCACATCAGGTATATATAATTTTGTTTTAATATTTAGTCTTATAATTATAGAGATATTCTATGCTGATTCAGATTTCCCTTATGATATATCAAATTTTGTTACCCAACATATTAAAGAGAAATTATACACATATTCTAAAATATGGAATCCTCCTTCATCATATATTTTCCCTCAAATAAATTCTAAAATGAAGAGGTTGTCATTCCAACATAAATGGCTAAATCAGTAATGGCTTAGTTACTCTCAACTTACATATTCAGCATATTGTAAAGTATGTGTAATCTTTGGTCCTAGATATGGTGGGGTCAATTGTCAAAAGTTGGGAGAGTTGGTTTTGCATGGATTTGTCAAATATAAACATGCAAAAGAGAAATTTTCATCTCACGAAAAATGCAATTATCATCAGAGCTCAATAAAAATGTTAACAAATTTAACGCAAATTGCTAAAGGTATGATTCCAGCTATTGACACGCAACTCTCAAATTTGAAAGCAAAAGGGGCCAAAAATAATCGTAAGTATTTGCAAATTATTATTCAAGCTATCATTTACCTGGGAAGACAGGGAATGCCATTAAGAGGCCACCGAGAAAAGAGTGGTAAATTGGATTATAATGATACATCAGTTAATGAGGGTAACTTCAAAGAGTTTCTCAAATCATATTGTCATCTAGGTGGTGATGAAAGGGAATGACTAAAATACGCGTCCCCAGTCAAAACGACTTATTTTTATTATTATTAATAGGAAATCTTAAGCTTTATAAGATAAGTTAGAAAATGTTTTTTTAATTTAAAAAAAATACGGTAACTATATAAAATTTACAAAAATTTATTTTTTTAAAAAATAAACTACGCGTCCCTACGCGTCCCCGGTCAAAATAGAGTTTTTTTTAAAAAATCAAAACGGATTCATATTTAGCTTATTAAAAGAATACAGAATATGTAAATATTATATTTTAAACTATTTTATAACTTAGTGATTTTTTCAAAAAACACTTTTTTTTTTCAAAAACACTATGCGTCCCCGGTCAAAAAACCGTTTTTTTTAAAAAATAAAAGCAGATTCATGTTTAGCTTTTTAAGAAGATTCAGAAAATGGTATTAATAAAAAAAAATTTAAAAAAAAAAAATTTTTTTTTTTGGCTAAACACGCATCCCCGGTCAAAATACAGTTTTTTTTAAAAAATCAAAACAGATTCATATTTACGGTCAAAATACAGTTTTTTTTAAAAAATCAAAACAGATTCATATTTAGCTCATTAAAAGAATACAGAATATGTAAATATTATATTTTAAACTATTTTATAAATTAGTGATTTTTTCAGAAAACACTTTTTTTTCAAAAACACTACGCGTCCCCGGTCAAAAAATAGTTTTTTTTAAAAAATAAAAGCAGATTCATGTTTAGCTTTTTAAGGAGATTCAGAAAATGGTATTAATAAAAAAAATTTAAAAAAAAAATTTTTTTTTTGGCTAAACTACGCGTCCCCTGTCAAAATACAGTTTTTTTTAAAAAATCAAAACAGATTCATATTTAGCTCATTAAAAGAATACAGAATATGTAAATATTATATTTTAAACTATTTTATAACAGTGATTTTTTTCAAAAAACACTTTTTTTTTCAAAAACACTACGCGTCCCCGGTCAAAAAACCGTTTTTTTTAAAAAATAAAAGCAGATTTATGTTTAGCTTTTTAAGGAGATTCAGAAAATGGTATTAATAAAAAAAAATATAAAAAAAAAATTTTTTTTTTGGCTAAACTACGCGTCCCTACGCGTCCCCGGTCAAAATACAGTTTTTTTTAAAATCAAAACAGATTCATATTTAGCTCATTAAAAAAATACAGAATATGTAAATATTATATTTTAAACTAATTTATAACTTAGTGATTTTTTCAAAAAACACTTTTTTTTTTCAAAATATCTAGGCGTCCCTGGTCAAAAAACCGTTTTTTTAAAAAAATAAAAGCAGATTCATGTTTAGATTTTTAAGGAGATTCAGAAAATGGTATTAATAAAAAAAATTTAAAAAAAAAAATTTTTTTTTGGCTAAACTACGCGTCCCCGGTCAAAATACAGTTTTTTTTTAAAAATCAAAACAGATTCATATTTAGCTCATTAAAAGAATACAGAATATGTAAATATTATATTTTAAACTATTTTATAACTTAGTGATTTTTTCAAAAAACACTTTTTTTTTCAAAAACACTACGCGTCCCCTGTCAAAAAACCGTTTTTTTTAAAAAATAAAAGCAGATTCATGTTTAGCTTTTTAAGGAGATTCAGAAAATGGTATTAATAAAAAAATTTTAAAAAAAAAATTTAAAAAAAAAATTTTTTTTTGGCTAAACTACGCGTCCCCGGTCAAAATACAGTTTTTTTTAAAAAATCAAAACAGATTCATATTTAGCTCATTAAAAGAATACAGAATATGTAAATATTATATTTTAAACTATTTTATAACAGTGATTTTTTCAAAAAACACTTTTTTTTTCAAAAACACTACGCGTCCCCGGTCAAAAAACCGTTTTTTTTAAAAAATAAAAGCAGATTTATGTTTAGCTTTTTAAGGAGATTCAGAAAATGGTATTAATAAAAAAAAATATAAAAAAAAATTTTTTTTTTGGCTAAACTACGCGTCCCTACGCGTCCCCGGTCAAAATACAGTTTTTTTTTAAAAATCAAAACAGATTCGTATTTAGCTCATTAAAAAAATACAGAATATGTAAATATTCTGTATTTTAAACTAATTTATAACTTAGTGATTTTTTCAAAAAACACTTTTTTTTTTCAAAAACACTAGGCGTCCCCGGTCAAAAAACCGTTTTTTTTAAAAAATAAAAGCAGATTTATGTTTAGCTTTTTAAGGAGATTCAGAAAATGGTATTAATAAAAAAAAATATAAAAAAAAAATTTTTTTTTTGGCTAAACTACGCGTCCCTACGCGTCCCCGGTCAAAATACAGTTTTTTTTAAAATCAAAACAGATTCATATTTAGCTCATTAAAAAAATACAGAATATGTAAATATTATATTTTAAACTAATTTATAACTTAGTGATTTTTTCAAAAAACACTTTTTTTTTTCAAAATATCTAGGCGTCCCTGGTCAAAAAACCGTTTTTTTAAAAAAATAAAAGCAGATTCATGTTTAGATTTTTAAGGAGATTCAGAAAATGGTATTAATAAAAAAAATTTTAAAAAAAAAATTTTTTTTTGGCTAAACTACGCGTCCCCGGTCAAAATACAGTTTTTTTTTAAAAATCAAAACAGATTCATATTTAGCTCATTAAAAGAATACAGAATATGTAAATATTATATTTTAAACTATTTTATAACTTAGTGATTTTTTCAAAAAACACTTTTTTTTTCAAAAACACTACGCGTCCCCTGTCAAAAAACCGTTTTTTTTAAAAAATAAAAGCAGATTCATGTTTAGCTTTTTAAGGAGATTCAGAAAATGGTATTAATAAAAAAATTTTAAAAAAAAAATTTAAAAAAAAAATTTTTTTTTGGCTAAACTACGCGTCCCCGGTCAAAATACAGTTTTTTTTAAAAAATCAAAACAGATTCATATTTAGCTCATTAAAAGAATACAGAATATGTAAATATTATATTTTAAACTATTTTATAACAGTGATTTTTTCAAAAAACACTTTTTTTTTCAAAAACACTACGCGTCCCCGGTCAAAAAACCGTTTTTTTTAAAAAATAAAAGCAGATTTATGTTTAGCTTTTTAAGGAGATTCAGAAAATGGTATTAATAAAAAAAAATATAAAAAAAAATTTTTTTTTTGGCTAAACTACGCGTCCCTACGCGTCCCCGGTCAAAATACAGTTTTTTTTTAAAAATCAAAACAGATTCATATTTAGCTCATTAAAAAAATACAGAATATGTAAATATTATATTTTAAACTAATTTATAACTTAGTGATTTTTTCAAAAAACACTTTTTTTTTCAAAAACACTAGGCGTCCCCGGTCAAAAAACCGTTTTTTTAAAAAAATAAAAGCAGATTCATGTTTAGCTTTTTAAGGAGATTCAGAAAATGGTATTAATAAAAAAAATTTTAAAAAAAAAATTTAAAAAAAAATTTTTTTATTGGCTAAACTACGCGTCCCTACGCGTCCCCTGTCAAAATACAGTTTTTTTTTAAAAATCAAAACAGATTCATATTTAGCTCAATAAAAAAATACAGAATATGTAAATATTATATTTTAAACTAATTTATAACTTAGTGATTTTTTCAAAAAACACTTTTTTTTTCAAAAACACTAGGCGTCCCCGGTCAAAAAACCGTTTTTTTAAAAAAATAAAAGCAGATTCATGTTTAGCTTTTTAAGGAGATTCAGAAAATGGTATTAATAAAAAAAAATATAAAAAAAAATTTTTTTATTGGCTAAACTACGCGTCCCTACGCGTCCCCGGTCAAAATACAGTTTTTTTTAAAAATCAAAACAGATTCATATTTAGCTCATTAAAAAAATACAGAATATGTAAATATTATATTTTAAACTAATTTATAACTTAGTGATTTTTTCAAAAAACACTTTTTTTTTCAAAAACACTACGCGTCCCCGGTCAAAAAACCGTTTTTTTTAAAAAATAAAAGCAGATTCATGTTTAGCTTTTTAAGGAGATTCAGAAAATGGTATTAATAAAAAAAATTTTAAAAAAAAAATTTAAAAAAAAAAATTTTTTTTTGGCTAAACTACGCGTCCCCGGTCAAAATACAGTTTTTTTTTAAAAATCAAAACAGATTCATATTTAGCTCATTAAAAGAATACAGAATATGTAAATATTATATTTTAAACTATTTTATAACTTAGTGATTTTTTCAAAAAACACTTTTTTTTTCAAAAACACTACGCGTCCCCTGTCAAAAAACCGTTTTTTTTAAAAAATAAAAGCAGATTCATGTTTAGCTTTTTAAGGAGATTCAGAAAATGGTATTAATAAAAAAAAATATAAAAAAAAATTTTTTTATTGGCTAAACTACGCGTCCCTACGCGTCCCCGGTCAAAATACAGTTTTTTTTAAAAATCAAAACAGATTCATATTTAGCTCATTAAAAAAATACAGAATATGTAAATATTATATTTTAAACTAATTTATAACTTAGTGATTTTTTCAAAAAACACTTTTTTTTTTCAAAAACACTAGGTGTCCCCGGTCAAAAAATCGTTTTTTTATAAAAATAAAAGCAGATTCATGTTTAGCTTTTTAAGGAGATTCAGAAAATGGTATTAATAAAAAAAATTTTAAAAAAAAAATTTAAAAAAAATTTTTTTTATTGGCACTACGCGTCCCTACGCGTCCCCGGTCAAAATACAGTTTTTTTTTAAAAATCAAAACAGATTCATATTTAGCTCATTAAAAAAATACAGAATATGTAAATATTATATTTTAAACTAATTTATAACTTAGTGATTTTTTCAAAAAACACTTTTTTTTTTCAAAAACACTAGGCGTCCCAGGTCAAAAAACCGTTTTTTTTAAAAAATAAAAGCAGATTCATGTTTAGCTTTTTAAGGAGATTCAGAAAATGGTATTAATAAAAAAACTTTAAAAAAAATTTAAAAAAAAAAATTTTTTTTTGGCTAAACTACGCGTCCCTACGCGTCCCTACGCGTCCCCGGTCAAAATACAGTTTTTTTTAAAAAATCAAAACAGATTCATATTTAGCTCATTAAAAGAATACAGAATATGTAAATATTATATTTTAAACTATTTTATAACTTAGTGATTTTTTCAAAAAACACTTTTTTTTTTCAAAAACACTACGCGTCCCCGGTCAAAAAACCGTTTTTTTAAAAAAATAAAAGCAGATTCATGTTTAGCTTTTTAAGGAGATTCAGAAAATGGTATTAATAAAAAAAATTTTAAAAAAAAAATTAAAAAAAAATTTTTTTTTGGGTAAACTACGCGTCCCCGGTCAAAATACAGTTTTTTTTAAAAAATCAAAACAGATTCATATTTAGCTCATTAAAAGAATACAGAATATGTAAATATTATATTTTAAACTATTTTATAATTTAGTGATTTTTTCAAAAAACACTTTTTTTTTTCAAAAACACTAGGCGTCCCCGGTCAAAAAACCGTTTTTTTTAAAAAATAAAAGCAGATTCATGTTTAGCTTTTTAAGGAGATTCAGAAAATGGTATTAATAAAAAAAATTTTAAAAAAAAATTTAAAAAAAAAATTTTTTTTTGGCTAAACTACGCGTCCCCGGTCAAAATACAGTTTTTTTTTAAAAATCAAAACAGATTCATATTTAGCTCATTAAAAGAATACAGAATATGTAAATATTATATTTTAAACTATTTTATAACTTAGTGATTTTTTCAAAAAACACTTTTTTTTTCAAAAACACTACGCGTCCCCTGTCAAAAAACCGTTTTTTTTAAAAAATAAAAGCAGATTCATGTTTAGCTTTTTAAGGAGATTCAGAAAATGGTATTAATAAAAAAAAATATAAAAAAAAATTTTTTTATTGGCTAAACTACGCGTCCCTACGCGTCCCCGGTCAAAATACAGTTTTTTTTAAAAATCAAAACAGATTCATATTTAGCTCATTAAAAAAATACAGAATATGTAAATATTATATTTTAAACTAATTTATAACTTAGTGATTTTTTCAAAAAACACTTTTTTTTTTCAAAAACACTAGGTGTCCCCGGTCAAAAAATCGTTTTTTTATAAAAATAAAAGCAGATTCATGTTTAGCTTTTTAAGGAGATTCAGAAAATGGTATTAATAAAAAAAATTTTAAAAAAAAAATTTAAAAAAAATTTTTTTTATTGGCACTACGCGTCCCTACGCGTCCCCGGTCAAAATACAGTTTTTTTTTAAAAATCAAAACAGATTCATATTTAGCTCATTAAAAAAATACAGAATATGTAAATATTATATTTTAAACTAATTTATAACTTAGTGATTTTTTCAAAAAACACTTTTTTTTTTCAAAAACACTAGGCGTCCCAGGTCAAAAAACCGTTTTTTTTAAAAAAAAAAAGCAGATTCATGTTTAGCTTTTTAAGGAGATTCAGAAAATGGTATTAATAAAAAAAAATATAAAAAAAAAATTTTTTTTTTGGCTAAACTACGCGTCCCTACGCGTCCCCGGTCAAAATACAGTTTTTTTTTAAAAATCAAAACAGATTCATATTTAGCTCATTAAAAAAATACAGAATATGTAAATATTATATTTTAAACTAATTTATAACTTAGTGATTTTTTCAAAAAACACTTTTTTTTTCAAAAACACTAGGCGTCCCCGGTCAAAAAACCGTTTTTTTTAAAAAATAAAAGCAGATTCATGTTTAGCTTTTTAAGGAGATTCAGAAAATGGTATTAATAAAAAAAATAAAAAAAAAATTTAAAAAAAAAATTTTTTTTTGGCTAAACTACGCGTCCCAGGTCAAAATACAGTTTTTTTTAAAAAATCAAAACAGATTCATATTTAGCTCATTAAAAGAATACAGAATATGTAAATATTATATTTTAAACTATTTTATAACTTAGTGATTTTTTCAAAAAACACTTTTTTTTTTCAAAAACACTACGCGTCCCCGGTCAAAAAACCGTTTTTTTTTAAAAATAAAAGCAGATTCATGTTTAGCTTTTTAAGAAGATTCAGAAAATGGTATTAATAAAAAAAAAATTTTTAAACAAAATTTTTTTTTGGCTAAACTACGCGTCCCCGGTCAAAATACAGTTTTTTTTAAAAAATCAAAACAGATTCATATTTAGCTCATTAAAAGAATACAGAATATGTAAATATTATATTTTAAACTATTTTATAATTTAGTGATTTTTTCAAAAAACACTTTTTTTTTCAAAAACACTACGCGTCCCCGGTCAAAAAACCGTTTTTTTTAAAAAATAAAAGCAGATTAATGTTTAGCTTTTTAAGGAGATTCAGAAAATGGTATTAATAAAAAAAACTTTAAAAAAAAATTTAAAAAAAAAATTTTTTTTTGGCTAAACTACGCGTCCCTACGCGTCCCCGGTCAAAATACAGTTTTTTTTAAAAAATCAAAACAGATTCATATTTAGCTCATTAAAAGAATATAGAATATGTAAATATTATATTTTAAACTATTTTATAACTTAGTGATTTTTTCAAAAAACACTTTTTTTTTCAAAAACACTACGCGTCCCCGGTCAAAAAACCGTTTTTTTAAAAAAATAAAAGCAGATTCATGTTTAGCTTTTTAAGGAAATTCAGAAAATGGTATTAATAAAAAAAATTTTAAAAAAAAAATTTAAAAAAAAATTTTTTTTTGGGTAAACTAGGCGTCCCCGGTCAAAATACAGTTTTTTTTAAAAAATCAAAACAGATTCATATTTAGCTCATTAAAAGAATACAGAATATGTAAATATTATATTTTAAACTATTTTATAACTTAGTGATTTTTTCAAAAAACACTTTTTTTTTCAAAAACACTACGCGTCCCCGGTTAAAAAACCGTTTTTTTTAAAAAATAAAAGCAGATTCATGTTTAGCTTTTTAAGGAGATTCAGAAAATGGTATTAATAAAAAAACTTTAAAAAAAATTTAAAAAAAAAAATTTTTTTTTGGCTAAACTACGCGTCCCTACGCGTCCCTACGCGTCCCCGGTCAAAATACAGTTTTTTTTAAAAAATCAAAACAGATTCATATTTAGCTCATTAAAAGAATACAGAATATGTAAATATTATATTTTAAACTATTTTATAACTTAGTGATTTTTTCAAAAAACACTTTTTTTTTTCAAAAACACTACGCGTCCCCGGTCAAAAAACCGTTTTTTTAAAAAAATAAAAGCAGATTCATGTTTAGCTTTTTAAGGAGATTCAGAAAATGGTATTAATAAAAAAAATTTTAAAAAAAAAATTAAAAAAAAATTTTTTTTTGGGTAAACTACGCGTCCCCGGTCAAAATACAGTTTTTTTTAAAAAATCAAAACAGATTCATATTTAGCTCATTAAAAGAATACAGAATATGTAAATATTATATTTTAAACTATTTTATAATTTAGTGATTTTTTCAAAAAACACTTTTTTTTTCAAAAACACTACGCGTCCCCGGTCAAAAAACCGTTTTTTTTAAAAAATAAAAGCAGATTAATGTTTAGCTTTTTAAGGAGATTCAGAAAATGGTATTAATAAAAAAACTTTAAAAAAAAATTTAAAAAAAAAATTTTTTTTTGGCTAAACTACGCGTCCCTACGCGTCCCCGGTCAAAATACAGTTTTTTTTTAAAAATCAAAACAGATTCATATTTAGCTCATTAAAAGAATACAGAATATGTAAATATTATATTTTAAACTATTTTATAACTTAGTGATTTTTTCAAAAAACACTTTTTTTTTCAAAAACACTTCGCGTCCCCGGTCAAAAAACCGTTTTTTTAAAAAAATAAAAGCAGATTCATGTTTAGCTTTTTAAGGAGATTCAGAAAATGGTATTAATAAAAAAAATTTTAAAAAAAAAATTTAAAAAAAAAATTTTTTTTTGGCTAAACTACGCGTCCCCGGTCAAAATACAGTTTTTTTTAAAAATCAAAACAGATT
>NW_027050869.1:0-23063 GCF_954871325.1 Gordionus sp. m RMFG-2023 | reverse complement strand
CAATTGGAAAAATTTAAGTTTTAGAAAAACGACAAAACACTTAATTAAAAAAAAATATGAAATAGAGGGACGATACCAAAATGGTTCCCATAATTTATAACTCCACTAAAAAAAGTCATGAATTCTATTAATAAATATTATTATTTTGATAGTTATATATGGTAAATATTAAGTATTTTTTAATGTTTAATATTAATTTTTAAATATATAATAAAAATAATTTCTTAAAATTATTCTTAATATCATTTTGTTCTATATATTTTTAATCTAATCTATATCTTTTATTACTAGCCTAAACATTCAATAAAGCAAGTGTTGTTTTAGTTTTTCAAATATTTCATTCTATTATGTTGAGAAACTAGAATTAAAAAGGCAGTATTAAATATATCTCTACATTCACTTTTTTGATAAGTGTCCCGCTTTCGATTTTTTATTTTTAGTGTTAAAGCCTTCTATATATATTAATAAATTATTTATCTTAAGTATTTATACATTGCAAAGAAGGATTAATCATTTATATTTGCACTGAATAATATATAATATTAATAACCCAATCATGATATAATATGCGATCATAAAATATAAAAATCGAATAGACATAATTCATATTGCATATTAAATTAAATATATATAAAATTATGCCATAGTAATATAGCGATTATATATAATGTAATATAACAAAATAAATAATATATTAAAATAATCATATAAAAAATATACCTGTAAAATAAAAGCGAATGGAATATTTACATTAAAATTATATGTATAGATTTTGATTAATTTTTTAAATTTCATGTAATTGTAATAAAAAATATTTGGATAAATTGCGAAATACATATTTGTAAAGGAGCGATAATAACTGAAAATGTTTATAAATATAATAAAAAAAGATTTTAATTTAATGATTTTGAAAACCTCATCCAAAAATGTAAGAACATATTCGCTTTCTAGTAAATATCTGTTAAATTTGAGATCATACGATCTTTTATCTCGTAGGAGTAATTAATGCGATTAACCATTGATCCATTATTTATTTGAATAAGTTTTAGATCATTACTATTTTGATAGTGTATTAAAAATTTTATTAATGTATAAATATTAGGATGAGCGTAAGATATTTTTCGGTTCAGGGCATGATGAAATCCCTCTAAATGAGTATTGGTGCGGGGACCCAGTACTTTATACCTAAATTAACAATATATAAATTAGATATTATATAATTTAACATCTTTTATACCTTGACCATATTTTATAAGGAAATAGTGGTCTAACTCCGAGCCAAGTTGTATCCATATATTGCATAAAACTTAGTAACAAAGCGGTATGACTAAATACTGTCTTGCTTAGAGAACTGCACGGGCTGTCCGTAGCCCGACCCGACCCGAGCCTCGGGTCGGGTTCGGACATCAAAAAAAATTTTCTCGGGTTCGGGCTCGGGTCGGGTTGTAAAAGCTGTCCGACCCGAAAACCTGACCCGAAAATAAATAATAATATTAATATCTTAAATAGTCAGTATAATTTATAATATTAATTATAAAATCATATTATTTAATATTTATCACATTTTAGGATTAAAATGTCAATCATATTAACATGTCATGTCATTATTAATTATTATTTTATAAACCTAACAACCGGATACCAAACTATTTTATCACTAAATTGTGTGTTTCCCATGAATTACAAGATAAGACATATTTTATGTACTAAAGATAAGTTTTATTCATTATTTATTATTTATCTAGCCTATACATTGTCTTTTTTAACATTTCTTTTAAAAAATTTCCATATAAAATTTAAGATTGGGATTTGATTCAGGGGAACTTATTTCTAATTTAAATTTCACTACCATAAATGTTAATCATCCTAGAAATTAAAAAATATTATATAAAATTGGTAATGATATTCTAAGTTAAATTTATATATAAAATATAATTGTCATAAATGATACTTATTTTAGTAGAAATGTCAATCAAGTTTTATAAATATATATTTATATTAGTTTTTAATTAATGAAATGTCAGTCATTTCTGACAAAGATTTTTGTTTATATTTTTTTTGAACAAAGAAACACTTTTTTTAATTTTTATGACTTTTCGATTTTTATATTTTTTGTGACTTTTAAATTTTTGATAACCTTTTTTTATGGTAATAAAACCTTTTTAAATTATGATAATATTTTGCGCCTTTAATTTTTGACCCTTGTAATTTGATATAGTTTTATTTAATAAAGATATAGATCCGAAAATTAGTTTGCCTAGCATTTAATTTGATAGTTTGCATTCTGAGTTTAGCCTTATAGTAGAATTTAGTCTTAGTAATTTTTCTGATATAATTAATATTTGAACCTCTTGTTTCCTTTTTGTGTTTTTTTTGTCATTGGTGACCGAGACCACCAGGATTGTTTCGATTCCAGGGTTATTCGGTATTTCAAGGTAAAGAAAAAATATTTTATTTTATATTTTGTATCTCACCTCAGAACACAACGCAATCACATTTTTGTTTAAATTTTTTAAAAATTGAACAAGGCCGTTTAAAGGTAATATAAATTTTTCATATAATGAAATGGGCTTTATATTTAATTTTGATTTTGAGCCTAGCGTATTTGATAAAATTTCGGAGTATCCGAGTATTACTTATCAAAGTTTGTATCAAATGGTTGATAAATTTGATGTAAATAATGCCGTAGTGACAATTTTAATGTTGGTTCTACTGTACGTGTTATATATTACAATAAAATTTTTGTTTGGAAAATGTACTCTGGTCGCGACTAGAGTATATGGTAATTGGAAAATAGACACTCCGTTGTCGGCCGATTGTTGGAAAAAGATTTCGGTCTTGGAAAGTAGTTTAAATGGAATTTTAAATGAAATCAAGAACGGCAGACCTGAAAAGGTGGAAATGATGAAAGATAATAACGATGATCGTTTGGATAGTGTGGAGAGATCTATAGTTATCCTCCAGGAATTGAAAGAATTAAAAGACATGATTAAGATTATATATCAGGATATGAATACGTTGGTTATGGCTAATAGTAATAGTAATAAAGGCCAAGTGCGTGGTCCGACATGGACCTATGGAAAAAATATTTCCATTGAAAAAAATGGCTTTTCAGGTCATAAGAAAATTTTTGAAGATTTGAAATGTACCCGTTGTGGGTATGTGGGTCACAAGGTAGAGACCTGCGTAGTCAAAGAACAAAATTTTCGTGAAAGTTTTCCGTTAAAGAGATTGGCATTAGAAAATTTTAATGTTAGAAAAATTTCTGGTACTAACACGAATAAATTTGATGTTTTACGACCGAATTATGGCAAATCCCGTTTGTGTTTTAAATGTAACAAACCGGGACATGTAGCCATAAACTGTATCAAAAATTGACTATATGATTGCAAATGTAATCATATAGTAGGTAGGAGATCGGGATGGAAAAATGATAATAAAGTAAATAACCATGATAATAACCGAAATTTTTTAATTTATGATGATAAAAATAATAAAGATTCTAATGATTTTAAATGGGAGAAATATCCTAAAGGTATTGTTAAATATTCCGATGAAAGGAATATGAATATTTTCGGATGGGAAAAATATCCCAGTTATATGGAAAAAAACAATATGAATATTGTTAAGGAACCACTAAATTCCGAGTTGAATTTATGTTCAAATGAGAATTCTCATGAAACTGATGTTTCAAATGAGATTAATATTGATCCGTCAATTAAAACATATGATATTTTAATGACTGAAAGATTAGTCGAACCTCGTCCTTGTCCAAGAGTTATCGTAAGAGTTGACTCTAGGGATATTGACATGTTGTTCGACACAGGGGCTAGCATTTCTATAATGTCTCGAAGAAATTATTTTAAGTATTGGCCTAAAGGTAAGCTTGAGAAAGAATCTATGTGCGTCAGACGATTTGATGGGTCTGAGATAATAGTTTTGGGAAAAACTAAATTGGGCGTAATTCTTCATGATACCACATTTTTCCTAGATTTATGGGTAGTAAAGAAAGATGTGGAAACCATCATGGGGTGGGATTGGATTGTTCAGTTAGGTCCTTTCAGTAATTATTGGAATATTTTTGCCCTACATAATGGTTCGGTCATAATTAACCCGAAGGACCAAAATATTGCTTATAACGCTCGAAAAAATATCCGTGAAATAGAAGGGAAGGATTTAACCATAAAACAAAATGATTCAACCCGTAATTCTGATAGGTATGTAAAGTCCACGGAATTAATGGTTGAAAACAACATTAGCATTGATAAAACCCCAGTGGTGGCTATTGGTATTTCTGAATTACATAAGATGAGTGAAAATATATCTCGTTTAGTGAAGAAGTATGAAATAATTTTCGAAGACAAATTAGGTTGTCTTAATGATTATCAAGTAGATATAAAATTAAGGGAAGGATTTGCACCTATTTTCCTAGCTTGTCGTCGAGTCCCTTTTGAATGGAAAAAGGAGATTGACGAAGAATTGGATCAATGGGTTAAAGATGGTATCATTGTTCCAGTGGAATATAGTGTATGGGCAACCCCGTTGGTACCAGTTAAGAAATCAAATGGTAAATTGAGACTCTGTGCTGATTTCAGAGTAACTGTTAATCGATGGGTAGTAGAGGTTAAATATCCTTTACCCCGAATTGAGGAAATTTTGGCCCAGTTGAAGGGAGCGAAATATTTTTCAAAGGTTGATTTTTCGTCAGCCTATTTACAATTACCTTTGAGGGAGGAGATTCGTAAATTATTGACGATCACGACTCCCAAAGGGTTGTTCGCTTTTTGTAGACTACCATTTGGGTTGAGTGTGTCAGCGCCTATTTTTCAGCGCACCATGGCGTCCGTTTTTCAAGGATTAGAGGGTGTATTTTATTACATGGATGATGTGCTAATTACAGGGGTAACGCCTGAGCAGCATAACCATCGTCTGGAGGTTTTTAAAAGAATTCATGGTAAAGGCTTGAGAGCCAGCAAAGAAAAAAGCATTTTGGGTGTAATGGAGGTCGAATATTTAGGCCATCAAATAAATGGGATTGAGGTGAAGCCATTGCAAAAAAATTTAAAAAATATATTAAATTTGAAGCAGCCCAATAATAAGGCTGAAGTGCAGTCCTTTTTGGGTATGGTAAATTACTATAATCGTTTTATAGAGGATTTTGCGAAGGTAGCTGCCCCGTTATATGATTTATTAAAAAAGGGTGTTCATTTCGATTGGAAAGTAGAGCAACAAGAAGCATTTGAAATTTTAAAGGGCAAAATTGGGGAAGAGCCAATTTTAGTCTGTTTCAACAATGATTTAGAAATTATTTTAGCGGTTGATGCCTCCAACAAGGGTGTTGGAGGAGCCCTATTACATGTAATTGATGGTGTGGAAAGACCCATCCTTTTTTTTTCCCGAGTTTTTAGGGATGTTGAAACGAGATATTCGGTGATTGAACAGGAGGCCTTGGCCGTGATTTTCGGTTTGACGAAATGCCGTGAATATTTGATTGGTAAAAAATTTGAAATTTTTACTGACCACAAGCCATTAATCCACCTATTCCGAAAGGATAATAGGGAATTAATGCTATCTCCCCGGTTACAACGTTGGTTGTTATTAGTGGGAAGTTTTAACGTGGAAGTTAGATATCGTCGGGGCAAAGAGAATCATTTGCCAGATATTTTGTCCAGGTTAGGTTTTGACTGTGCAGACCCGGAAATAAATATTAGTATAAGTGATAGAGAGAAGGCCTTAGTGCGTTCTTTGTCTTATATTTTAAAAGGGGGTCCTACCAATTGGGAGGATTTGAAAGCCAATACTGTGAATGACAAAGTGCTAGGTCAGATAAAATTAAGTCTAACAGGAGAGAAACCTTGGAAAAACAAATATGATGCATATAAAAAAATACAGAAAGAATTATCAATTGTTGATGATTGTATTATGAGGGGAAACAGGGCCGTAATTCCTTATAAATTACGGAGTAAAATTATGAAATTATTGCACGCTGGTCATCAAGGTCGAGACAAGATGAAGTCTTGGGCTCGAGAATATGTATGGTGGCCTGGTATGGGCAAAGATATTGAACGGATTACCAGGAAATGCGTTCCTTGTAATGCCTGTGCTCCTATGCCCCGTAAAGAGGTAGGGCAGGTTTGGCCTAAATCAAAGAAACCTTGGGAACGTATCCACATCGATTTCTTTGATCTTGATAAAAGGACATATTTTTTAGTGGTTGACTCGTATTCTAAATGGATAGAATATGCATTAGTACATGGATACACCACAAAAATTGTTGTGAAAAAATTAAGAGAATTATATGCTCGGTTCGGTTTTCCGGACAAGATAGTGTCTGACGGGGGTCCCCCCTTTGTCAGCGAAGATTTTAAACAGTTTTGTGTTGAGTCACAGACAAAACACATTCTAGCTCCACCATATCATCCCAGCTCGAATGGACAAGCTGAGAGGATGGTAGCCATTGTTAAAAATTGGATCAAAAAGGCTGGAGCACATAAAGAGGAGGCTTACATGTCTCAATTCTATTACCTCAATTCTCGTAATCGAGAGGGAGTTACGCCTGTCGAGTTATTTTTAGGTAGGCGAACACGGGGTCCTTTGGATTTCTTAAAACCAAAGAAGAAGACTATTACCTCAATGGAAGTAAAATTAGGGGTACGGTTTGCCGTGGGACAAAAGGTTTGGGCCCGATTGTTCGACAGTCGGGCAACCAAATGGGAAAAGGGTCGGGTCATATTGAACCGGGGTTCGAAATTAAGTGAAATTTTGTTAATAACAGGGGTGACCGTGGTTCGTCACCACGATCATATGAGATTGGGATAAATAGTTTTTTTTAAATGTTATAGAAAAGAAATGGTGTGTCGTCTATTATCTGTTTTTACAGTCAGATGACTGTTTTAAAGAATAAGAAGATTTTTATGATATTGGTAAGGTTGGTGGATGTTTTTGTTTTAAAAGAAAATTTGTTTATGATATTGGTAAGGTTGGTGAATATTTTTGTTTAAAAGAAAATTTGTTTTGTCTGGCCAGTTGCCAGGGTAAGTGACAGTTTGGTTTTAAAAAAAAAAATAATAAGAAAAGTTTATGAATAAACATGTGTGTGCCTCATCTAGTTTACATCCTATAAGTAGGAGTGAGAATAAATTATTTTGAAATTGTCGTTTTGTTTTTGGTTATTAATTATTTTTGTTTATGGGCAACAATGTACACACTATATATATGCCTTTATTTTGGTATATCCTCATTAAATTTTGTTTTAAAATAAAATATTTTTACAAAAAAAAAAGAGTAAATTAATTTATATTAAAAATTTAAAATTTTTTAAATTAATTTTATATTAAAAATAAAAATTTTTTTTTAAAAAATAAGTTAAAGCGAATTAATTTTATATTAAAAATTAAAATTTTTCAAAGAAAATTTAAAATAAATCTCCCGTTGCAGCTGATCTCCACATATTCCAGACGATAAGACCCATGGAGACTACCAGTCGATTAGTCGATCTAGGGTCCTGCTACATTCAAATTACCTTGATCCCCAAGAATACCGGTATGACGATACCAGCCACGATGGTACTAGATAATTCGATGATGTCTGGAGGTCCCCGTATCAAGAAATGTTTCCATTGTCGAAGCAGTGACCATATTCGAAGCCAGTGCCCAAGCTTAGGAAGAGACGGGCGATCCCCTCTAGCCCCTATCAATGACAACACCATTGGGCAATCAACCAGGCAATATCGAAGGAGAGGGGAGGACTCCACGCGGGGAACAGCTCCATGCGCTCCCATACGACAAGCGCCGTCAGCCAACAGGGGTGCCCTGAATGGTACCTCCAGCGGAAGTTCCAGCAGCACGTCAAACCCCCCCCCCTCCATTGACAACATTCTCCAGCGAACGGTCGATAACATTCAAGGACCTACGCCGACGACGTCAGCTTTTTCTGCGGAAGCTACACGTATAGATGACATGGACTTGTGGGAGAATCAGTTACTCTCCTGAAGGCTCCACAAAAGGTCCGCTGCACCCAGACACCTTTTAAATTTATATTTTTTTTTTGTTATTTGGCGTGCCACAGCCCATAAAGGGGTGGCATGTCATAAATGATACTTATTTTAGTAGAAATGTAAATCCAGTTTTATAAATATAAATTTATATTAGTTTTTAATTAATGAAATGTCAGTCATTTCTGGCAAAGATTTTTGTTTATATTTTTTTTGAACAAAGAAACACTTTTTTTAATTTTTATGACTTTTCGATTTTTATATTTTTTGTGACTTTTAAATTTTTGATAACCTTTTTTTATGGTAATAAAACCTTTTTAAATTATGATAATATTTTGCGCCTTTAATTTTTGACCCTTGTAATTTGATATAGTTTTATTTAATAAAGATATAGATCCGAAAATTAGTTTGCCTAGCATTTAATTTGATAGTTTGCATTCTGAGTTTAGCCTTATAGTAGAATTTAGTCTTAGTAATTTTTCTGATATAATTAATATTTGAACCTCTTGTTTCCTTTTTGTGTTTTTTTTGTCAATAATCTTTACTTATTTCGTTTTGGTATTATTATTTTTTTATCTATCTACCTTAATATGAGTTGTAAATTTTCCAGCTAATTTTGGTTGTCAATATTTTAAAATATGGCAGAAAAAAATTAGGAAATTAATACAAGATTCTCAAAGAAAATAAGATGTATACTGTGATATGTAAAATTTAAAACATGAATATTAAAAAGAATCTGTATCTGTATCTTTTGTCAAGAAAATGAAAAAGATACAAGATTCTTTTCAGAATTAAGGATCTTAGATACAGATATTAGTATCTTATTAAAAATGTCAAAATGAGTAAGATATAAAGGGATCTTGTATCATTCTTAGATACAAGTATTAGCAGTACTGCCCAACTCTGTTTATTTCAATCTAATTGATTAAAGTCATTTTAAATATTTTTTTTAGATTTTAGACACAGCCATATCAAAAAAATTATCTCAATGGATGCAAAATTAAAAAGAATTGGTGAAAAGATTAAGACAAAAGAATATGAAGTAAGGGAGAATCTTAATGGAAAATCCGATGTATGGAAGAAATTTTCATTTATATATGATGAAAATAAAGAAAAACTTAATTATGTCATTTGTATTATATGCAAATTTATTTCTGTATATAATTCAATAACAGGTTAGATATTTATACATAAAATATGATCTTATTAAATTATTTTAGGCGGCTAGCAGTGAAAGGGCGTTTTCAGCTGCTGGTAGGGCCTTTGAGGAGAGAAGGACTCGTTTAAAGCCAGATAAACTAGACCCCTCTTTATTTATATATCATAATTATTCACTTTGTGATAATTTTGATAATGATATTGATGAGGTCAATATAATATAATATGTTCATTATATTTTTTATATATTTATTAACTTTTATATCATTTCTATATTCGCATAAATGATGCTTATTGTATTATATAATCGTTATAATTTTTAAATTCGCTTGTATATTAATCGTTTTATAATATTTTTCACAAATTTAATAAAATGCAACTTAATATATATCTTGAATAGATTATGACAGTCAAATAAACTTTTATTTAAGGTGGCTGAACTGAATAAATACACATAATTTTTTTTTTGGTTATTATAATATTAAAACTTAAATTGCAAAATTTTATTCAGGTCGGGCTCGGGTCGGGTTGGACTAAAAAATGTGTGCTCGGGCTCGGACAAAAAATTTTTTTAAATTCGGGCTCAGGTTGCGAAAAAATTACTTTTGAGTTCTTTAGTCTTGCTAAACTGCCTTGCTAAAAAGCAATTAATCATAATTTGATGATATAATATCTTTTAAAAATTATTTTTCAAAATATTTTTTTTATTTTACATAATATCATATAATTTAAAATTCTATTTTTACTTAATATTATTGGAAAAAAAATATATTTACTAGCTTATTACAACTTAAATTTTATTTTTCAATTACAAAATTTAACAAATTTATATCCATAAGAGGGCGTTAAATACATAAATATGAAAATATATTCTTAGGAAACCAGAATAAATATTAAATAGTGCTTTTTTTGTATTTGGGTGTAAATACATGTGAAAAACCTAAATTTTTTTTAAAAATAGAGGTTTTTTTGACATTTAATTAATGAGTAGGTTTAGAATCGAAAAATAGTAGAAAGTTTGTAAGGAACATATTGCTGGCGTATTGATCAAAATCTCTTCATTTTTGGTTTATACATGTATATTTAGGTGTTAAACATTATCCTAAAAAATATTTTGAAAATATTATGATTTGACCGAATGCCGAGCTTAAAACCGACCAATTACTAAATATTCGATCGACCAAATTTGGTGTTAATATTATTTGGACATTTTTCGTAAAAAAATGTCGGCCTGGTCCGGGTTTTATATTTTCAAGCTCGGCCCGGATTTTTCTGATAAAATATTTTTCGGTCCGGATTTCTATAAAAAAAGATTTTCGGCCTGGGTGTATAAATTTTTTTTGTTTTGGGTTTTAAAAAATATTAAAATATACCAATTCAGCATTTTACGGATCTTTATGTGATATATTATTCTATGATATCCAATTTTTAAATATATCTATTTATTTTTTATATATAATAATGGCGATTTACAATATTCGTCCAGGCCTGGAACTTTTTTTAAAAAAAAGTTTTTGTTATTTATAAATAGAATCTAATTTTACTTGTGACTAAATTTATATAAATGTATAGCATTTATTTGAATATTCATTAGAATAATTTAAAATACTTTTGGTGGGTCTTAACATTCAAAATATTCATATTTATCATGCCATTTTTGATCATATTAGTAGACACCAGGAGCTTAGCCAGGAATTTGCTTGGGAGTGGGGGTGGGGGGGGGGTTAATTTTTATAAAAATAATTCAAAAATTTCTCCTTAAATAAATATTGAACATCAAAAATTTTGTAAATTTATATATTAGGATTAATGACTAGAAAAATAACAATTACTAATATATTAATAATCTGTAAATAAACATCAAATATACTTTCTAAATAAAATAAATATAATTTTATTCACCGAAATTCTTTTATAATGACTAGATGTATATAAATAGCATATAATCAACCCATTTGCTTTAAAAAAATTCAAAAATAATTTTGACAATTGTCATTTTTTTATGATACACCTTAACTGAAATTTTAATTTAACATATTTTTACCCATTTGCCAAAATTCAAAAATAACGATTATGACAATTGTCACTTTTTTTTATGGTACATAATCACTTAAAAATATAACGATGACAAATGCCAGTGCATTAATAATAGTAAGTCAGAGCATTATAATTAAAAGAAGCTACCCTCTTATAATTTGAATATCTACTAAATTTTATTATTATATATATTGGAGTCAACCCTAGTCTTGGTCGAAAAAAATGATCAGGATAATGGATGAGGTGAAAAAAAGAACATAAACCTTAGATCTTCCTTTAAAAAACGACCCATATTTTGGATCGGATCCAATAAAACGACCATACCTTTGGGTTGAAGTCGTAAAAAATGACCCGTTTGAGTCTGAGTCGAAAAAACGACACAACTATTCGTTTTCCAGTTGACTTAAGTATATAACTCGTATAACGACTCAAGTTGGAAGTCTAAAGTTAAAGAAAAATGTTTTATAAATTAATAATAACTAATTTAAAATCTCCGTCCTTAAGTCGACTCAAGTTCATAGAACTATTCGTCCTCTAATCGACTCAACAATATAATTTGTATTCACGACTCAAATTGGATGTCTAAAGTAAAAAAATGTAAATAACAGAACAAATATCTTAAATAATAATAACTAATATGAAATATTAGCACTCTAGTCGACTCAAATTGACGACTCAAGTTCATTGAACTATTCGTCCTCAAAAATATAATTTGTATTCACGACTCAAATTGGATGTCTAAAGTAAAAAAATGTAAATGACAGAACAAATATCTTAGATAATAATAACTAATTTGAAATATTAGCACTCTAGTCGACTCAAATTGACGACTCAAGTTCATAGAACTATTCGTCCTCTAGTCGACTCAACTATATAATTTGTATTCACGACTCATGAAAGTCTAGAGTAAAAAAATGTAAAATACAAAAAATATCTTAATTAATAATAAATAATCCTCGTCCTCTAATCGACTCAAGTACTAGAGGACGAATATTTTATGAACTTGAGTTTACGACTTGAGTTCATAACTCGAGTTAACTTGAATTTGAGTTAGTCGACATATTCGACTAACGACTCGAGACTCTGGGTCAGAGTTGGATGAACTCGACTTTTTAACAACACCAGGGAAGGAGTTATTAATTGGGGAAACCCCAAAAATGAAGTATTATATTTAATTTATAACAAGAGTTATTCATATAACTATAATATAACAATTTTTAAGGTTCTTTTTAATGTACAAAACCTCTCAAGACCAATTAGAATTATATTTTTATAGTATTCGTAGCAAGAGTGGATTTAATGATAATCCATCAGCATATCAGGTTCGATCTGCTTCGCATTTCATTAATGGCAAAATTGGATGCAACAATTACAGGATCGATCTGCTTCGCATTTCATTAATGGCAAAATTGGATGCAACAATTACAGGAAATTGCATTTCCTTAGACAATACACATTTAATATGTTCAAATTTTCAAAATAACATGATGATGAATGTAATTCTATCAAAACTATTTCAAATCCAATAATATCCACCACATTATCTTATTATTTTAGCCAAACAAATCCCCATAACCCGAAATTATCATTATATTTCGGGATATATAGTACGACAACTTATTAAAGAAAAAAAGGGATGTTGTGATGTTTGCATTAATGCAATGGTCAGTGATTCATATATTGATAATAATATAAATAATATGCTCATAAATTTTAAAAATAATGGGGGGTTAGGATTCCTTCATTTAGTATGTCAATATTATGCCGAATTTGTGAAAGTTCATTTAGAACTTATCAAAATGATATTAAACATAAAAATATTATTAAAATAATGGAAGTGTTTGTTTTTTCCAAAATAATTGGTTCAAATATTTTTATTGATCTTACTGTATTAATGAACATGAGATTGGTTACAGCCATTTTCAAATTCTTGTAAAATTAATTGTTCAAAGGTAATCATTATTAGTTTTAATACTATTTTTTTTAAAGATATTTAAATATTAGATTTTTTCATATTGCTGACTTGAGAAACCAGGAATTGAGAACTGGTATGAGGCAAAATCTTACAAAAGCAATACAATTTAATAATCAATAAGTCATAATTAATATTTATATCTTCTTTTATATTTTAAAAATTATATTGTATAAAGAACAGGCCTGATATAAAACATATTATAAAAATTATGATATTATATATTATCTATACTAATGTAATTATATTTTATTTTTTATAGGTGATGATCAAATCAAAAAGGATGAATATTTATAATCAAAGATAATATGAATGTGAATCATCACATTGTTAAAAATACATTTTGTTTTTTAAAGTGTACACATTTACATTTTTATATATTTATTGTATAAACCTTATTTAAATGATTTATACTATTATTTATACTCATGCAAAAATGTTATTATTGCATTATGTTTTTATTGAAAAAAAAATAAAAGATGTTTTCATTTGTCATTTATAATTAAAACAAAAAATGATAAATGATTATTACATAATAGTAATTTAAAAATTAAGTAAGGTGAGCTCTTTATCCATCTTTTAAGATGGATCAAAAACTTATTTTATCTAGGACATATAATCCAAAATAATTTTTAATTGAAAGGATATTTTTTTATAAAATCTTATTTTCTTAACATAATTTATCGATCTTTATATCTACTTTTAGAGTATATCTTTGGTTTATCCCTTTATAAAAAAATTAATAATACAAAATAAAAATAAGTTAAAAAGTAAGAAAAAAATTAACAACACTGATTTTTCTTCAAAATTTGTAGATTTTATTTAATTATATTTATACAGATCTCTTTTTTTATATAAATTTTGATTATTATTTTAAGGTATAAATAACTATTACCTAAAATTAAAAGTACCAGCAACTACAATAAATATTGGTGCATCATTTTTATTTATTAATAAGATATGAATCATAAAATATTATATTTAATAATAAGGATTCCATAAATGAACAATAAGTGGATAGTAAGATTTTTATTGAAACATCAAGTGAATTTGATAAAACAATAAAAACTAATTTTCTTAGAAAAAATAACAAATATATATAAAAAAATTAAATGATTTATTTGCAATTAATATGTATAAAATAAATTAGCTTTTCTATTAAATAATTGAGGGTTAAATGGTTGAGGAATGTTTAAAAATAAATTTATTTTTTATAATAATATTAATCAAATATAAATTAACTTAAAACTATGATTGAAAGAAGTATTTTCTTGACTGAGTCAAAGGAATCTGTGTGATAAGTTCTTTGGCAATTATATATAGGCAGTTGACCTTATTTGGTTGAATATTTGAGGGTGTAATAGATATAAGTATGGAATATTTTGTATGGATATAATTTTGGTGATTTTTGTTTCAGGGATATTGTAGCAATCTATGTCTCTGAATCATAGGCATAGCCAGGATTTTCATAAGGGGGGGGGGAATTAAAAAATTACTGGGGGCTTCGCCCCCAGACCCCGTTTGGGGCGGGCCTTCGGCCCGCTTTTCCCGGCCTTCGGCCGGGTTACTTTAGTCTATATATAGTCATAAAATATTTTTACAAATTTTAATAAAAAAAATGAGCCTGGAACAAATATGAAATATATTTTTATTAGTTTATATAAAATATAATAGATTACTTATATATACATTAATATAAAAGCATGGTAATAATTTATTCCAAACAATTATAAGAAATTTATTTATAAAAAGTAAGTAGACATATAGTTAATTTTATTCTATTATATAAAATTAGTTATAAAATACTAGGTAAAATTCCAATTTCAGATATTTGACAGTTAGAGAATATATTACAGTTAATAATTTAACAAATTTTACTAATCAATGCTCTTGATATTAAATATAGCAACAATTTGCATTCAATTATTTAACGCCATCTATTTATATTAAGTAAAAATGAAATTTAAATTTAATCTTAATATTATTCATCACACAATGTCTTTAAAAGATATTTTCTGATGTCCTTATCAATATTTTATAGTTTTCTGTAAAATATATAATTCGCTATATTGGTAAAAATTACTTGATTGTCATTTGATAATTAGATATACTGTAAATCTACGACATATAATATTCCACTGTTTGTATTGTGCTTTAATATTTTTTTAATTATTGATTTAATTTTATCAATAGTTTTATAATTATATTTTACTTTTATTAAGATAAATAAATTAAAATTACTCACTTTCTAAAAAATTATATTTGATATATTATATTATTTAGTAATTTTATGGATCTATTATTAATAATTATAATAAATTTCACTTCTGTCTTAAGACTTATCTTTGGCTTATATTCCATTTATTAAAAGACATTTTTGGTTCATTTTATATATTTATAAATATATTATCCCAAAAATTTATAAATTATGATGAATAGTTTTATAAAAAAATATCAACTTTTACATTCTTTCTTTTAAATTATTATTTAAGATATATGCATACATATTTAAGGGTCAGGGAGTGGGGGAGTACTAAGGGGGATATTTTTTATTAGCTAAAAATGATATTTACAAAAAGTGATAAATTTCTGAAGGGGGGGGGGATTTCCCTTGCCCCCCCCCCCCTGGCTACGCCTATGCTCTGAATAATTTCTGGGTGAAAGTAATTTATTGATATTATGTACTACTATTGGATTAAATGTTGAGTGTTTTTTATTTTAGAGAATACCAATATAATTTAATTGAAGATCAGTTGAGGTTAGGATTCATTTGATTATTTTACATTATTAACAAATTATTAGATATAAAATTTTTAAATTTTTAAAAATTATTATTTGAAAAATCTCAAATGAATAATTTTAAATTTCAACTACGACATCGATATTTTTTGATTTCCGGTGGAAAATTTGAAGTGATAGAACGTTACGATTCAAACATATAATCTGCATGTTGCCTAAATGGGGAAAATATATTGAGTATGAATATGGAAATTATCTTCAGGGATGGATATAAACTGATAAGTGATTGTATTTGTACTTTGTATTTTATTTAATCATATATTTCTTATTTTAAGTTTTAAATTTTATTTCTAGAGTACCTACCCCGTCCCTTTTTTTAAATAAATAGGGCCGTAGGTTTTGGGTGTGGGCTGTTCTCTTGGTCCTCCCTATCTGTTCCAGCCCATAGACGTTTAAATAATAGTTTATGAACTATTATGCGTACAAGTACGTGCGGCTTGCCCACAAACATGTGAAGGGCTTCTCATATTTTAATTTATACCTAACTTATCTTCCAATTAGATGGAAATGAGGAAAACCTAGATTAGCTCTGTTGTACCTACAACGTTGATAGGGCGTATGCGCTTTATTCCGTAAAATTATTATTATTATTGAGGCATTTGATCAACGTACAATCTACAAAATGGCGCTACAGCTGATTTCAATGTGTGGACGTTTTTTTATGCATGATCGCCAATATATAGTTATATATATCATTGATTTAGGGTTAGTAAATTTAAAAAAAGTATAATATATTAATATAAAACCCGGCCGACGCCCCACATATAAAATTTTTTTAGTTGAGCCCCCTAAGATTGTAAAGGCTAGCGACGCCCCTGAATATTCACATATGTATTTTTCATTCTTTGAGGATATTTAAAAGAGAGATTACAGCTGAAAAGAGAAAAATTACTACATCTGAAGTTAAAACAGTGCTGGAAATACTAGGAAAAATAGTATACAGTAAGACGGAAGATGTATACAATTATCTTTACGAGAAACTTATAGATTAAAAATTGCCCTTAGTTTCTTTGTATTTTAATACACATTGACACTTTATTAGTAAAGAATGGGTGATATATTGGAGAAATGAGTCACCACATCTGCTCAATTTTACTAACAATCGTTTAGAATCTCTTAATCAAAAAATTAAAAGAGTTGTAAATAAATATTCTCCATTAAATGACCATTTTTCAGATTTATCAATAGTAGTTAGTTCTCAAGCCTTTGAAAGGCATCACAGAAAATGTGTATTGAGAGGCTACCATGTGTCACCTACGTATGTTATACTCCAGAAAATTTGAATTCAATTCTTTTAACACCATATGCATTTAAAATTATTTTAAATGAAATCTCATTTCATAATCAAATACATCTATTAAATATTGATACTATTTTAAACCATGCGTTGGTCCTTGAAAAGGGTGTAGAATTTAAAGTTACACTAAAATCATGTGCATGTGGTTTTTTTACTTGCATAAAGCTGCCTTGTCGCCATATATTAGCACTTCATGCTGCCTTAAGATTGGATATTTATCTTAATCATCTCTGTGGAGAGAGGTGGACTAAAAAATATACCCAGGATAGCTCAATATTGTCACCTGAAGATTCTTCTCTGTCTCAGTCATATTTAAACATTTCCCAACATCATGATTTTCCATGCACAAAAAATTTGTCAACCAATGAAAAATTTAAACGTTCAAAGAATATTGATGCCCTTTTCAAGTTTAACATCTCAGCTTCCTCAAGAAATTTTTGATGTATTTATAGAAAAACTAAAAAAAAACTTGATAGTATAGTTCAAGCTGGAAAATATTTTGATGTCATTGAAGTGGATCAAAGTATATTTCCCAATTCCATAGTTATTCCAAAGATAAACATTATACAAGGTTAGATTAAATTTTTGTTGTATTAGAATGATAAAGATTAATTATATTTTAAATTATTATTTATTGTTGTATTAGAATGCTAAAAATTAATTGTATTTTAAATGATTATAATATATATATCAGAGACCTGCAGAGGTACCATTTGCATGACCCGGCCCGGCCCGGTTTTAAATTTTTTAGGCCCGGCCCGGCCCGGATTTAAAAATTTAAGGCCCGGCCCGGATATTTTTTAAAAAAAAATTTCAGGCCCGGCTCGGAATTTTTTAAAATTATATTCGACCTGGTATATACAAAAATTTACCTATGAGGTATTTTACCATATTTTTCAGCGAGTATTATCGCTTATTATTTAAAAATACATGTAAAAAACTAATATTTTGAGAATATTATATTGAATTTATAAAAATTATAAAACTGTTATTTATAAAAATGGATATTTTGAGCATATACTATATTTTATATTGCATTTATAAAAATAAAAATAATATTCATAAAAATGGTAATAATATTTGTCATATACTATATTTTATATTACATTTAAAATAATAAAACTAATATTTAATTTATAAAAATGGAAAATATTTTGAGAATATAATATATTGTATTTAATTTACTATTTAATTTATAAAATAAAAATAAATCGCTATTTAAAAAAATGCATGTATAATAAATAGTATTTTGAAAATATAATCTAATTGCACAATATTAATATAATTTATTTTATAATATAAATTTTTAACAAAGGAAGATAATTGTATTATATAATATTGTAAAAAAAAATTATGAATAATGTTGGATTAAAAACTTTCATGACTCAAGGTAAATATAATAAAAGCAATAAATATTTGACAGTTTGCAAAGTAAAAAACCAGCATGATTGACGAAACCCTATACTCAAGAAAGATATTAAAAATTCACAAATTATCATGAAGAAAGCATATCTACCTTTTCAGGTTGAAGATTACTTCTTCTTTCTTCAAGAATTCTCCCAGTAGTGGAAAAATTCCGCTCACAGCTTGCACTTAAAGCAGGAATTGCCAATTTTGCTAAAATTGGAAATTCGCTGTGATGAGCCGCCCACCACTCTAACAAATTATCCACTTTAAATGTTTTATCTATTATTTATGTAATTATAATATTCATCATCGGGTATTGACATATTACCAGAATTACCATCGCCCCATTTGTCATAAAACGATTCAGTTTGTTTAACAACAGTCATAATTTGACTGGTCGATGGTATTTCATTTACTTCCTGAGCCTCTTGTAATTTAATATAATCTTTTATATAGTTTTCCGTCATTTTGCGATCTGTCCCTGACTACATACGTAATTGCTTGAATTTGGGACAGAGAAAAAGAGAAATAAAATGATACTTGTGTAAAACAAATTTTTCAATTAAAAAATGCTTTATATTAAGTAAAATCAATTTTATTTCTCCTTTTCGCTTTGAAAGGTATTACAAACTTTAAGAAGTGATATTCCTTTATTTGATTGTTTTGGTAAAATATTTTCTAAAAATTTAGATATGAATTATAAAAATTATATTAATAATACTTGAATATTGGGGCTTATTTAAGATATTCCTTTATTTGATTGTTTTGGTAAAATATGTTGTAAAAATTTAGATATGAATTATAAAAAAAAATATATTAATACTTTAAATAAATTTGCAGGAAATTAATAATTAGATCGATCTGTGGGTTGTTAGGTAGTGTTAACCATCACCCAATATTATATTAATCATAAAGATAATATAATATAATCTTATAACCATTAACTCATAATGTAAAAATTTTTATAAAAAATATTAAGGCCCGGCCCGGCCAGAGTTTAACAATCTTAGGCCCGGCCCGGATATATTTAAAAAAAATTTTTAGGCCCGGCCCGGATATGTTCAAAAAAAATTTTTTTAGGCCCGGCCCGGGTATATTTAAAAAATTTAAAATACAGCCCTGCCCGGCCCGGGCCGGGTTTAGGGCCGGGTCTGCAGGTCTCTGATATATATATTACGAACCTGTTGTTAGCGATGTATTTTGTTTATTTTTGTGGAAAAAGAAAAATACAGTGGCAACAAAGGAAAAGGAGATTCATTATTTTATTTTTGTTTAAAAGAAGAAAATTGATGATTTATAAATTATTAAAGAGACAAAGAAAATATATAATTAATAAAGATTCATAAATTAGAGAAGAGACAAAGAAAATATATAATTAATAAAGGTAAAGAAAATTTCAATTTAATTTACTTTCATTATAATTTACTTTCATTATAATTTACTTTCATTATAATTTACTTTCATTATAATTTACTTTCATTATAATTTACTTTCATTATAATTTACTTTCATTATAATTTACTTTCATTATAATTTACTTTCATTATAATTTACTTTCATTATAATTTACTTTCATTATAATTTACTTTCATTATAATTTACTTTCATTATAATTTACTTTCATTATAATTTACTTTCATTATAATTTACTTTCATTATAATTTACTTTCATTATAATTTACTTTCATTATAATTTACTTTCATTATAATTTACTTTCATTATAATTTACTTTCATTATAATTTACTTTCATTATAATTTACTTTCATTATAATTTACTTTCATTATAATTTACTTTCATTATAATTTACTTTCATTTTAATGGTGCCGTGTAGTTAATTTTTACATAGGGGCTTATGTGGACACAAATATATTTTTTTTAGGGGGAACATAAGATCTTATTCAATTAGAATTAATTTTAGATATTAAAAGTAATAAATTAAATAAAGGGGGTTAATGTGAAAAAGTTAAAGATTTAAAAGGAAAAAATTATAAGTTTATTTTAAAATAAATAAGGTTTAAAATTTAAGTTATATAAATGAAAATATGTTATTTTTTTATAATCATAATAATAATCCTGCTTATATTAATAGCGTGTCGGATGTTAAGAGTATACTTATTGAAATATTTAATAAATTTATTAATAGGTATGATTTAATTAATAATTTTATATTTATTGTTTTGATAATAATATATTTTATTATATTGATAATTAAGGAGATCAATAAGAAGGGAAGTAAATGGCATTCAGAAGTAAAAACAGAGTCAGATATATCAGATAAAATAAATAATTCTTTAAGTATTAAGACACAAGATAATGAAAATAATTTGTTACATTTAGTATTACAAGAGATACAAAATAAAAATAGAAATAATATAATTGAGGTAACTGATAAAATAATTAATCCGGTAATAGCAGAAAATAATTTAACATTTAAGGAAGTAGAAGTATTGCGTCAAAATATTGTACATTCAATTCTTAAGGAATTGCAAAATGATAAATTACATATAGGACAAACATTTTCGGACAATAGAAAATGTAATCATATAGATAAATCTTTAGAGAAGAAGATAAGGTCAGGGGAGATTATAAATCGAGATAACACAACAAATATTTTACAATTAATTTTAAGTGAGTTACGTGATAATAAGACAATGATGCAGGAGAAGAGTATAAAGGAGGTAAATAATAGGACACTCGGTACATGAGATAGCATACAAGATATTAATTTTACATCAAATACTTTAAATATAATTGTAAAAGAATTAAAGACACAAAGGTACTTAATAAGGGATGTCGCGTGATTTAAGTAAGTTAATAAATAATTGTAGAATATGTGATCGTAGGGGTCATAAGGAACAAGATTGTTTTTATAATAAGAATAAAGTATTGGAGGGTATGAGATGTAATAAGTGTGGTTATAAGGGACATACCGAGGATAAATGTAATGTTAATGAAAAAAATTTTTGTGAGGGTTTTCCAATTAGAAATTCTAAAAATTTTAAATCTGCAATTTGTAATATAAGGGAAATAGACAATACATTAAATGAGAATTTAAACAATATTAATGAGTTTAAGGAACGTCGTTGTTTTAATTGTAAAGAAGAAGGACATTTAGCCATTAATTGCTTTAATTGACTATATGAATCTACAAGGAGGTCGAGAGACCAAATAATCATATTAATAATAATAAATTATATCATAATTTTAATAATAAATTTTATAATATGTTTTATAATGAATTGAATATTTATAATAGTAGAGGATATTATGTTTATGATAAATGTAAAGCAGTTAGGGAATATGGGAAGGATCAAGCGAGATACACGAGGGTAAATTACAGACACAATACGTACAAGTTTAACGAAGGTATCAAGATGGTAAATTCAAACAGAATTAAATTAGATAAAAGTTTGATTAAAGATATAAATAGAAAGGAAGATTTTTTTAAATGGGAAAAATATAATAATATGTAAATAGTGAGGGGCAATAAGGAACAATTTTCATGTCCTCGGGTTAATATTAAAATATATAATAAGGACATTGAGATGTTGTTCGATACGGGAGCTGTGATTTCTATCATGTCTTATAAAAGATATCGTGAAATTTGGCCTCAAAGAATCCTCGAAAAGGGGAATATATACGTCAAACAATTTCATGGAACTGAGATCAAGGTTTTGGGTAAATCCAGGGTTAGAGTAATAGTGGGTAATAGAAAATTATGTCTTAATTTATGGATGGTTGAGAAGGAGGTTGAGACCATAATGGGTTGGGACTGGATCAATAAGATAGGATCACAATACAATTATTGGAATATTTTTACAGATAGGGATAACATTTGTACTATAAAAGATAATGAAGTAAATAATGAATTCAATACAAATAATATAGGAAATAAGGTAAGAGAATTAGGGGGGTTCAAATTAAGTAATAAGGATTCGAAATTTTTCAATAAACAAGACTTTTATAGGTCTCAGGTTGAGATAAAATCAAAGAATAATGTTTCAGGGCGGAATAGTCCTGAAATTGATATACAAGATAATGAAAATATATTACGTGATAATGATATAAGAGATAAGGCTAGTATACAGGATAATATTAAGACAACATTTGATCAAATAATAAGTGAGCAAGAAGATTATGAATTAAATTAGGTTCATGAAGCCATAGATTTATTTATTAAAAAATATGAAATAATATTTGAAGACACTTTAGGATGTCTTAAGGACTACCAATTGGACGTTAAACTCAAGGAAGGTGTTACGCCTATTTTTTTAGGATGCCGCCGAGTACCTTTTGAATGGGGAAAGGAGGCTGAAATCGAATTAGACCGATGGTTAAAGGATGGTATAATTGTTCCCATTGATTATAGTGAGTGGGCCACGCCTTTGGTTCCGATC
>NW_027050868.1:0-27770 GCF_954871325.1 Gordionus sp. m RMFG-2023 | reverse complement strand
ATTCCCAAAATTTCTAACCCTGAATTCATAATGAAGAGCGATTGCGATTTCGCCGCGATACCGCAACGACCGATCAGCTGGATCGATCGCATCGATTTTCATTATAGTGCAGTGGAAACAGGATTGCCAGATATTATTCACTTGAAAACGTGAGTTTTTCTTTTAATGGGGGGCTTCGCCCACCATACCTCCCAATTTGTGGGCCTTCGGCCGGGGATCTTGATATAACATACTAATCTATGTTAATATGTTATATTTAAAAATTTTTAAAACAATGAAAATTCAAATTCTTTATTACTAATCTTATTATAATGTATAATTTTCCATGTTATAAATATCGCATAATATTAATTATTATATTTTATAGATGATTTTAAAAGAGGTAATAAAGATTTCCCATCAGCACTGTGGAGATAGGCTGAAAACTTTTTACATGAATAATTAAAATTTTGTTTCACCATAAGTTCCGCTTCCAATGTTGATAAATGTAATCGATTGCGTTCTTTTCTCCAAGCAGTATTCATTAAACTGAATATTCTCTCGGATGAAGCATTTGAATGCGGAATAGAAATTTATCAATAAATCAAAAAATATAAATTACCCATATCATTGTTCTTTCTCTTAGGACATTTGAACTAGGTGACCCAACACAGGACATAGATTCTATATAAAAGATAATATAAATTTGATATTATTAATTACCAGAATCATTACTAAGATTTAGTGCTGCAGAATCTTTGGGAATAAATATATCATCTGTTATATTCTCACTATCAATGAGATCGCCTAAATAATAACTATATTTTATCAATTAAAATGCTATCATTCATGTCGTTATTTCATTAATATATCATTTGCATATTTAGTAGTACATTCCTCTATATCTAAAGAGGATTTCTGTGATAAAGGTGTTAAGGTTTCTACCAGGAATAGCATATCCTGATAGAATGGCCATGAGATGTGATGACCACCCTCTGACCCACTTTTCAGTCTTTTTAGCTTTTGCCTCTCTTTTATAAAACAATCTCTCAGATTTTTCCAGAGATGAACCAAAAAAAAATTATAAATATAATATGTATGGAAAATTATAACCAGGCATACTATACTGCTTGGCTAATAATTCTCAGATTTTATTCTTGTTTATCATATCATTTATACAAATGATTATGCTTATTATATAAACACTAGTTGATAACCCGTCAAAAATGACGGGGGTGAGAATTTTATTCGTTCTTTTACGATAATTCTTTTTACCCCTCCCCCTCCTCCTTCAGGCCAATTCCAACGCATTAGGACTAAGAGAGAGGAATTGTATTTTTTATTCAATGATTGATGAATAATATATTTTACCTTTATTTGATGATGGATGAATCAGACATTTTCCTTTTTATGAGATGTGATTTCGAAATTTATATTTTAAATTACAAAAATGAAACAATATCTCTTATTAGTACCCTAAATACTAACATTATTTACCAGAGCTCCTGTTAGTCAGAATTACTGTTCACTCCCCACCGCGTGAAGGTAGGAGATGGATTTTAGGGGAGCAAAGAAATGAAAAAAAGAATGAAAATAAGAAGGAAGAAATAGAAAAAAAGAGACAAAGATATGAATTATAAGAAAATATAATAAATATTTATACTTCAAGAGTTGATGATTATCGGGTTACAACACATATGCATTTGTAGCCATATAAAAAATATAATATAATAAATTTTATAATATAGAAAATTTTACCTAAAAAAGGAGATTTCAATCTCTTTTCTTTGCTCAAGGTGGTTTCGTTTTTGAAGATGTTGTTGTGATTTCCTTGCTCGTAGTTTGTCGTAAATAACCTGAAATAAAACGTGTAAATTGAAATTAAATAGAATATACTGTTGTTGGTGAGGAAGATGGTTTAGCGATGGTGAAGAAGTTCTCTTTTCTTTGCTCAAGGTGGTTTCGTTTTTGAAAATGATGTTGTGATTTCCTTGTTCGTAGTTTGCCGTAAATAACCTGAAATAAAACGTGTAAATTGAAATTATAAAATAGAATATACTGTTGTTGGTGAGGAAGATGATTTAGCGATGGTGAAGAAGTTCTCTTTTCTTTGCTCAAGGTGGTTTCGTTTTTGAAGATGATGTTGTGATTTCCTTGCTCGTAGTTTGCCGTAAATAACCTGAAATAAAACATGTAAATTGAAATTAAATAGAATATACTGTTGTTGGTGAGGAAGATGGTTTAGCGATGGTGAAGAAGTTCTCTTTTCTTTGCTCAAGTTGGTTTCGTTTTTGAAAATGATGTTGTAATTTCCTTGCTCGTAGTTTGCCGTAAATAACCTGAAAAAAAACGTGTAAATTGAAATTATAAAATAGAATTTACTGTTGTTGGTAGCGATGGTGAAGAAGTTCTCTTTTCTTTGCTCAAGGTGGTTTCGTTTTTGAAGATGATGTTATAAATTAAAATTTTTAACTTCGTTTGTTTTTATTGATTTGGGTAGATTAAGATTCTGTTGAATGAATGATACATTTTGGTAATATGATTCGTGGAATTTAATTTAAAAAAATTAATTTATTAAGATAAATTAAAATTTTTAACTTGGTTTATTTTGATTGATTTTGGTAGATTAAGATTATGCTGAATGGTACATTTCGGTAATATATATCGTGGAATCTAATTTAAAAAAAATCTATTTGATAACATAAATTAAATTTTTTAACTTCGTTTGTTTTTATTGATTTGGGTAGATTAAGAGTCCGTTGAATGGCACATTTCGGCAATATGATCCGTGGAATCTAATTTAAATAAATTTATTTATTGTCATAAATTAAAATTTTTAACTTGATTTGTTTTTATTGATATAGGATCACTGAAAAAATTATACTTAGATATTGCACCAAAGGTATCTTGTGTAGGAATCTAAAAAAAATAATAAAATAGATTTTAATGGCCCACAGTAATGTTCAACTTGTTCTTGATTTTCAGTATCTTCAAGATGATTGGATGTTGAAGCAAATTGTTTATTTCCAGTATCTTCAAGATGGTTGGATGTTGTAGGAATAAGACTTTGTTCGTTCCTTTTCTTGATACGACAAAGTGCCTGTCTCTTTCTAGCTTTCTCCTTATGTTGATTTATTATTAAAATTTAAAAATATAAGAATTACTCAATTTTATAAAAATAAGTTTAGTTTAAAATATTTATTATTGTGGACATAAAATAAAATTACTAAATATATACTTCATAAACATATTTATAAAAAATAATGGAAAATATTAGAATAGCCCCTCACCTAATAAATATATATTTCGGAATCACATCTTATAAGATAGGAAAAATCTGATCAGCTAACATACAATACAAATTAAAAAAAATATAAAATTTACTCTTGTTGAAGCAATAATGCCTTCTTTAGATTTTGGTGGTATGAAACGTTCCATTGTTTGGTTTTGTTGAATGGTATCATGTGTAGGAATCTAAAAAAAATAATAAAATAGATTTTAATGGCCCACAGTATTTTTAATTTTTGGAAGGCAATTATAATAATTCCTCTATCTGCTGAAACTTATCAGCAATATAAGATTTGCAATCTAATTTTTAGTTCAACTTGTTCTTGATTTTCAGTATCTTCAAAATGATTGGATGTTGAAGCAAATTGTTTATTTCCAGTATCTTCAAGATGGTTGGATGTTGTAGGAATAAGACTTTGTTCGTTCCTTTTCTTGATACGACAAAGTGCCTGTCTCTTTCTAGCTTTCTCCTTATGTTGATTTATTATTAAAATTTAAAAATATAAGAATTACTCAATTTTATAAAAATAAGTTTAGTTTAAAATATTTATTATTGTGGACATAAAATAAAATTACTAAATATATACTTCATAAACATATTTATAAAAAATAATGGAAAATATTAGAATAGCCCCTCACCTAATAAATATATATTTCGGAATCACATCTTATAAGATAGGAAAAATCTGATCAGCTAACATACAATACAAATTAAAAAAAATATAAAATTTACTCTTGTTGAAGCAATAATGCCTTCTTTAGATTTTGGTGGTATGAAACGTTCCATTGTTTGGTTTTGTTGAATGGTATCATGTGTAGGAATCTAAAAAAAATAATAAAATAGATTTTAATGGCCCACAGTATTTTTAATTTTTGGAAGGCAATTATAATAATTCCTTTATCTGCTGAAACTTATCAGCAATATAAGATTTGCAATCTAATTTTTAGTTCAACTTGTTCTTGATTTTCAGTATCTTCAAGATGATTAGATGTTGAAGCAAATTGTTTATTTCCAGTATCTTCAAGATGGTTGGATGTTGTAGGAATAAGACTTTGTTCGTTCCTTTTGTTGATACGACAAAGTGCCTGTCTCTTTCTAGTTTTCTCCTTATGTTGATTTATTATTAAAATTTAAAAATATAAGAATTACTCAATTTTATAAAAATAAGTTTAGTTTAAAATATTTATTATTGTGGACATAAAATAAAATTACTAAATATATACTTCATAAACATATTTATAAAAAATAATGGAAAATATTAGAATAGCCCCTCACCTAATAAATATATATTTCGGAATCACATCTTATAAGATAGGAAAAATCTGATCAGCTAACATACAATACAAATTAAAAAAAATATAAAATTTACTCTTGTTGAAGCAATAATGCCTTCTTTAGATTTTGGTGGTATGAAACGTTCCATTGTTTGGTTTTGTTGAATGGTATCATGTGTAGGAATCTAAAAAAAATAATAAAATAGATTTTAATGGCCCACAGTATTTTTAATTTTTGGAAGGCAATTATAATAATTCCTTTATCTGCTGAAACTTATCAGCAATATAAGATTTGCAATCTAATTTTTAGTTCAACTTGTTCTTGATTTTCAGTATCTTCAAGATGATTAGATGTTGAAGCAAATTGTTTATTTCCAGTATCTTCAAGATGGTTGGATGTTGTAGGAATAAGACTTTGTTCGTTCCTTTTCTTGATACGACAAAGTGCCTGTCTCTTTCTAGCTTTCTCCTTATGTTGTTTTATTATTAAAATTTAAAAATATAAGAATTACTCAATTTTATAAAAATAAGTTTAGTTTAAAATATTTATTATTGTGGACATAAAATAAAATTACTAAATATATACTTCATAAACATATTTATAAAAAATAATTTAAAATATTAGAATAGCCCCTCACCTAATAAATATATATTTCGGAATCACATCTTATAAGATAGGAAAAATCTGATCAGCTAACATACAATACAAATTAAAAAAAATATAAAATTTAATCTTGTTGAAGCAATAATGCCTTCTTTAGATTTTGGTGGTATGAAACGTTCCATTGTTTGGTTTTGTTGAATGGTATCATGTGTAGGAATCTAAAAAAAATAATAAAATAGATTTTAATGGCCCACAGTATTTTTAATTTTTGGAAGGCAATTATAATAATTCCTCTATCTGCTGAAACTTATCAGCAATAAAAGATTTGCAATCTAATTTTTAGTTCAACTTGTTCTTGATTTTCAGTATCTTCAAAATGATTGGATGTTGAAGCAAATTGTTTATTTCCAGTATCTTCAAGATGGTTGGATGTTGTAGGAATAAGACTTTGTTCGTTCCTTTTGTTGATACGACAAAGTGCCTGTCTCTTTCTAGCTTTCTCCTTATGTTGATTTATTATTAAAATTTAAAAATATAAGAATTACTCAATTTTATAAAAATAAGTTTAGTTTAAAATATTTATTATTGTGGACATAAAATAAAATTACTAAATATATACTTCATAAACATATTTATAAAAAATAATGGAAAATATTAGAATTGCCCCTCACCTAATAAATATATATTTCGGAATCACATCTTAAAAATATAAAATTTACTCTTGTTGAAGCAATAATGCCTTCTTTAGATTTTGGTAGTATAAAACGTTCCATTGTTTGGTTTTGTTGAATGGTATCTTGTGTAGGAATCTAAAAAAAAATAATAAAATAGATTTTAATGGCCCACAGTAATGTTCAACTTGTTCTTGATTTTCAGTATCTTCAAGATTAAGATGTGTAAATTGAAAGTATATGGTTTTGCTCGATGTGGTGTCTGTTAAAAAATATAATTATTTACTGATGATTGAAGGTTTTGCTCGATGTTGTGTCTGTTAAAAAAAATATCAATTATTGTAATTATTATATTATTATATGTTTTGTAATTGTTTTTTGTATTGAAATTCTTTTTTTGAAAATGGCGGTTCGATTTGGTTTATGAATGCGTGTTTGATATGTTTAAGCTATGATGATTTTTATTGAATATATATATTATAGATTTGAATTCCTTAGCTCTTGTAGGATTATCTGCAAAAAATTTTTTCATACTAATGTTCCTTCCTGCCTATTGCCTCAAAATACTTCTGAAATGCTTTCCATGATTTATAGGAGATTAAATCCATTTTGCTAATATGATCTAAATTGGCTTAAAATTGCTATGATAGGTAGATAGATAAATTATAGATATATAGAAAGAACAATATATTTGATATCAATTAAGACCAAATATTTACATTTCAACTTAGAAATATAATGCTATTTAAAATAAAATATAATATTATAGATGGCGCTAAATATCATGGAGATTAAAACTACAATTTAACATAACTTAAATACTTCCGAATTTGTTAATATTAATTAAATATTATTAAGAATTACTCGCTATTTAAGTAGGACAAACGTCCAATAATTAATAAAGAAGTTGAATATTACATAATATATTAACAAAATTATAATTGACTATTATCAGGTAAAATAATTGACTATATAATGTCACAGTTGTGACTGTGACTGCTATAATCATTTAGATTGGACAAATAATATTAAAAAGAAAACTATTGGCTAAATTTGATTGACATTTTTTGAGGATTATATATATAGATAGATTCGTAAAAGCTAATTTATTTATTTTCTAAAAAAAAAAAAATTTAAATCATAATTTTAATTTGATCCTTTGGTTTTATATCATCAAAAAAGGTTGTCATTGAATGCATTTCAATTAATAAAAAATTAGCGCTAAATTTAAAAGTAGCGCAAAATCAAATATTTTGAGCTATATTCATCAAAATCTGTATTTAACGAAGCACTATTTCAAAATCTCGCGAAACACAAAATAATTTGTGTTTTGAAAAAATCGCAGCGATTTGCTTTCGCGTATCAAATCGCGCGATCGGTAACTATAAATGCGATATCATATTTACTGTATTTTGTATTTATCGCGTCTAAATCGCAATCGCAATCGCGCCACTATGAATTCAGGATAAGTTAATTTAAAAAATTTTTAAATATATTATAAGTTTATTTAATATTTTAAATATATTTATAGTTAATTTTATATTTTAAATATAATTATAGTTAATTTTATATTTTAAATATAATGTAAGTTATTTATATATTGATTCCCAAAATTTCTAAATGTTATATATTCAAAATTTATAATATTTATAATCTAATTTTTGTAACCTTACCTATTATTACTTTTTGTTTTTCGTTTAGAAATTTATATTTGTAATCTAATTTTTATAACCTTACCTATTATTACTTTTTGTTTTTCGTTTTGATTATATGTATTCTAATTTATATTTTCAGATAATATATATATAGTGTGTGTACGAAGATAAAAAGATGATAATAATAAAATATATTTTTACTTACGCTCACCATAATTCTTGTTCTCTTCACTAAATAAGTTAATTTAAAAAAATTTTAAATATATTATAAGTTTATTTAAAATTTTAAATATATTTTAGTTAATTTTATATTTTAAATATAATGTAAGTTATTTTAATATTGATTCCCAAAATTTCTAAGTAAGTTAATTTAAAAAATTTTTAAATATATTATAAGTTTATTTAATATTTTAAATGTATTTATAGTTAATTTTATAGATTTTTAAACATAATGTAAATTATTTTAATATTGATTCCCAAAAATATTGTTAGTTAATTCAAGTAACTATGAAGATTAAAGAAGTTATGGAATATTTAGATAAAATATCTTTAAATTCAAAAAAATCAAATCACAGTAATTTTTCTTCTATTATCTAACTAAATTGTTTTATAATGTCAATAAAGGATAACATTATTATTAATCCAAATATTTATAGTCAGGTTTGCCTGAAGTGGTATACGTCAATTTCAAAATTTATAGTTATTATATTTTTGTTATATAAACTTTATCATTGTTTCGTCACTGATATTTTATTTATATAGTTAACATGCATTAAACCTCCTTTTCATTTTTAATAGTCATATTTATATATCGCAATACAAATGTTTAATTATTATAATCGCGATCGAAATGTATTATTTTTAAAAGAGTTTACAAAAGATTAAAATTTTATATATGATATTAATAATAAATGATTCCCTAAAATTATTATTAGCGTGCCACATAAATAATAGAATAAGTTTTAAAAGTCAGACTTTTGAATAGTTAGAAAGATGACTATTATATGATAGAGTTAAGAAATCCAACTATAAAATAGGATTTATGGTTATTATTATAATTGTAACAATATCGGAAAATAGGTAAGTTAAAACTTATGAACTAATTTTATTTCAGGATATATCTTTTTAAATATTAGGTAAATAAAATTTAATTTAATGAGAAAGTAATATATTGTTTATTCAAAGTTGGGCAGTACCGCAAATAATCTAAGATACAAGATCCTTTTGTATCTAAGATACAATTTTGTATCTAAGATACAAGATCCTTTTGTATCTTTATCTTGTATCTTTTTGACATTTTGAAAAAGATTCTAAAATTCCTTTTTTCATCAAGAATCTATATCTGTATCTAGATTCTTTTTCCGTAGGACCTCCCCAACTCTATGCTTATTCTATAAACTAAAAAGTCGACTAAGAGTTCAACATTTCCTTTGGTTCACAAAAAATAGATTTTATGGTTATCTTACTCAATGTTATTAAAAAAATATTAGGGAATTTTCAAATAATTACACTAAAAATAAATAAATAAATTAGATAAGATATTATATATTTTATAGTGATGTAAATAATATATAATATTTAAGGATCTTTACTTTAGGTATCATTTATAATATTCATCATAATTTAATAATGAAATACAACAGTCTTAAAACCATAAATTTTGAACAGGATCGTTCACATTATATTTCATTTGAGCCATGGTATTGTTAATTCTTCTGTTTCTGAGCTTAAAGATATACTTTAAATATTTTATAGATGTTTGATTGTATTCATTAAAATTTCATATAAATAACTTAATATATATTGTATTAGATTACAAAATAAAAGCTATTTAATTTATTATAAAATTTAATGAGTTATCAAATTTATTTTAATTCAATTTATACTTTATTATGCAAAAAAATAGATTCATTTTTATATATTGATTAAAATTTTTATTATGATATTTGATATAATTAATATTATATCAAAGATATATATAATATATTTGTGCTGTCTCTTTGCCAAAATATTGTAAATTATCTGCAATTTATTTTTAGTATATACTGTTCTTGTATTAATATAAATATTAATTACCATTTAGCAATTTCTATTTATATTTAAATATTATATTTTTTTAGCTCTTTTGCTTTTCGCTCTTTCGTACCGAAGGTAAGAGACCTAAATAGCGAGCATCAAAATAGCGAAAAATGAGAATAATCACAATAATACTCAGAAGAATATTCACAAAAATGGCCGCCATATTTTTGATATGATTCCAACTGTAGCTGATAATCTTAAAAATTATCTTAAATATAAACAACTTGAAATAAAAGTAATAAACCATTTTTTTTTGTTTTCTGCAAACAGAAGAAAAAGGACTATATATGCTACTAAGGGCATGAATATTTGGCCCATACAAGTGGTAAAAAGGCCGTTTACCTTACTTGTCGCAAAAGATGTGGTGGTAGAGCCAAATTAATGATTGGTCTCGATTTAATTATCACCATCCAACATTCTTTAGAATGTCAAAACTTGGTAGCAGCCATAACTCCTAATGCAAATCAAGGTATCCTTACAATAATTTTAACATTGATTTAAAGATTTAGCATTAGCCCCTCCACCTTCAAGTTCAGTTGGCCTAGCCATTACACATCAAGGTATTTATGATATACTTTTATTAAAATTAACTTAAAATTATTAGCCCAAGTTTCAATAGCCCCTCAAATTTCCAATGCAAATCAAGGTATTTATATATATATATATATATCCTTACAATAATTTTAACATTGATTTAAAGATTTAGCATTAGCATTAGCCCCTCCACCTTTAAGTTCAGTTGCAGCTATTACACATCAAGGTATTTTTAATATACTTTTATTAAAATTAACTTAAAATTATTAGCCCAAGTTTCAATACCCCCTCAAATTTCCAATGCAAATCAAGGTATGTATATATATATATATATATCCTTACAATAATTTTAACATTGATTTAAAGATTTAGCATTAGCCCCTCCACCTTTAAGTTCAGTTGCAGCTATTACACATCAAGGTATTTTTAATATACTTTTATTAAAATTAACTTAAAATTATTAGCCCAAGTTTCAATAGCCCCTCAAACTACCTCTGGCTTTGCCAGAGCCTATCAAACCTTTATTTCAAATCTAGGTAATTCAGGAACTTATCAAGATATAAATGTTGGCATTGAAAGTATCTTATACATTAATTTACAATATCTAAAATATATTTATAGGTAATACGGATCTGCCTTTAGAAGTGGTCCATGTATTAATGGATTTACATCAAAATATAAATGGTAAAAATATATTTATAAATGGCTTTAATTAAATACATATTGTCACATAATATTATAACCCTATATATTAATATAGCATAGAGATTTTTTAAATTGTTTTTAGGCATGACCTTGAAATAATTTTAAAATATTTTAACATATCTTTAAATGATAAGTTATTTATTTGCTCGAATTTTTTTTAAAGTATCTTGTTTTGTCTGATTTTTCCTTTAATGTTTGAGCCCTTATTAATATATAATTTTTCTATTTATTAAGATCCCCGGTTTGTAAAATCTCAAAAAGGAAAACCGCTTCTTTTTTTTCAAGATTATTTGTATCGACAGGATTATCAAAAAGATAATAAAATACATTATCGTTGCAGGAAAGTTGGCTGCAAGGCTTCATGCAAATTCGATGTTATATACATTACTTCTGGATTGCATGAACATCAAAATGAAATTGATATTTTTGAAAAGTTAAGAACTCATGAGATTCTAGAGGATATAGTTGCCGAAATCCTTTAGAAACAAGGCATAATATTTATGAGAAAGCCATAAATAAAAGATTTTTGGAAACCCCAAATATAAATTTCTATCCGGAGGCGATGACCTCATTTATTTCGTTAAAAAGTACCATCGATCGATTATTACAAAAAAATAGGCCATATTTGCCACAATCCGTAGATAGCATAGTTTTATTGTCCGAATATATCACCACAAATAGGGGTGATATATTTTTAATTAATAATGATGATAATAATAATAATAAACTATTGGTATTTGGGACATGTAGCATGTTAAAGCTCATAGAAACGTGTGATAATGATACCATATATATGGATGGTACATTTTACGTTGTACCACGACTATATTACCAGTTGTATACAATTCACGTCTTGTATCAGGAGACAATGATACCTATTGTATATGCCCTCCTTCCCGACAAAACAAGAGCCACCTATATAGATTTATTTCAAATTATTCTAAGGTGCTGCGCCGAGAATAATATCATATTTAATCCTAGATACGGGCAGACTGATTTTGAGGCGGCTGCAATATCAGCTCTAGGATTTGTTTTTCCTAATATGGTGATTAAAGGTTAATTTATTACGTAAATTTATTATAAGTTTTTATAGGCTGTTTCTTCCATTTTTCGCAAGCCATATGGCGAAATGTCAGGCATTAGGCTTAACAGTAGAATATAGGGACAATTCTACTGTTCACAAAGTAGTCAGACGTATGACTACCTTACCCTTTTGCCGTGAGGAAGATATCTCCCGAGTACGATCATCGTGTCTTGCCATGTCAGTTGAAAATCCTCTGCTATTAAATTTTATGCAATATATGGATCTGACATGGCTTTCCATTAATGCTTTATTTCCCCATAGCATATGGACTAGGTATTTAAAAAATTAATGTATATATACAAAATAAATTTATAATTTAGATATCAAGTCAATGGTCCTAGAACAAATAACCATTTAGAGGGCTATCATCATAGCATCAAAAGAAAAACGTTATGTGCCCATCCTAACATTTATTCTTTAATTAACATTTTAAAAAGACATCAACACGCTTCTGAGATTAAATTAATTCAGATTAATAGCGGGTTGAATGTCAATCGTAAAAATCGTAAATATATTCAATTAAATATTTTAATACAAAGTCTTACTTCCCTTTATGATCGAAATATGGATGTATATGTTTTTTTAGATAATTCTAATTTAATTAAATTGCAATCTTAAATCGCGCTTTCTTATATTTTTATAAATCTTTTGCCATATATTATATATTTTATTTACATAATCTTTAGTTTTATATTATGTTAATATAAAGCATAAATTTAAAAATATAATTTTCGCGCATATTATATACTTCAGTAATAAAGTAGTTATTTATATTATTAACCTAAAAATAATACACGTTAAAGTGGTGTATATATGTTTTTTAAAATTAAGTAAAAATTATACACTTAATTTATTATACATAAGAATTTAATTAAAAAAATAAGTGATTTTATACATAACTCATCATATCCTATTTATTTTTATATTTAATTTTAAATATAATTTGTATGTATTTTTGAGAGGGAAACATTTTAGGTTACTTAGTTTTCAGTTTTTAATAATAATTTGCTTCTTATCCGCGTCTTAGTGAGAGAAAAAAAATACTCCCTATCTCCCACCTTAAAAATATGTTTTACTCCATATCCCTACAGGATATTTGAAGGAATTTGCACGATAAGATATTCGACGATCGCGAACAACAAAAATAATGGATTTCTCAGAGAGAGGAATGTTATAGATATTAAAAAATAATATTTTAATATTAGCTAAAATAATATTTTAATATTAGCTAAAATAATATTTTAATATTAGCTAAAATAATATTTATAGTAAATTTAAATAATAATTATAATAAATTTAAATAATTATTATAATAAATTACAAAAATATAATATAACATAAATTTAAATAAATTATAATATTATTTAAAATAAATTAAAATATTTACCAATTAAAATAATTTATGATATATATATAAATTATAATAATCGTATGACCTTTTCGAGAATTATATTTTTATAATTTTCAAAAGAATTAAACTCTGAAGTTTCAATATAAATAAATATATATTTATAATTATACAATAATCATAGAATATAAAGATAATTTAAATATAAATATATATTTTATAATTTTATGATAGCTAATATTAATATATAAAAATTATAGGTAAAATAGAAAAATATTGAATGCTAATAATTTATAAAACACTATAATATTAATATATAAAAATTATATGGGTAATATTATTGAAAAATAATAGTTTTATAATACTAAAAAGATTTATATATTATAATTTATAAATTATAAAATATTATAATATTAATATACAAAGTAAAATAATTTATATATATATAAATTATTTTACTTTGTTAATATTTTAAAAAATATTATTTAAAATGGGTAAAAATAGGTAATTATTTATCAACATTCATTTAATTTATCGCTATTGATACGCGCTATTGGGTTTCATTAGCTGATATTTACACAACTTGCAAGGAAGAACATGTTCCTGAAGATTCTGATTTAATTTTAATTAATCAAGTAAGAGATAAATGTTTTAAAATTGTTTTACGAGTTTCGTCACTTTTATAGCTACCATAATCTATGCTGTTTAGCGCACTAGTAGCTAGCGCCGCCATTTATATAGAATAGCCATAGCTAAAAATTAGGGGAATCTTGAGAGGAGATTGTATAACAGGCAATGAAAATATTTAATACATAACTTATAATATTCGATTTATTTTTAATATTTTTGATATGAAAAAATTGTAGTTTAATTAGTTTTAATTTTTCTATAAATTAGGATTTGCTCCTTTTATGTCCATAAGAAAAAAAAAATTCCCTCCTATCTCAACTCTAAATTATTTTTTACTTACTATCCTTAAAGGCTATATTAAAACATTTACCCCCCCCCCCAGCGTCTACGTGAATGGGGAGGGGTAGTAACAGTTCACATCCAATATTTTGAGCAGGGTAAGGGGTAGGCTCCTGGGGATAAGACAGCGTCTACATGACAGGATTTTCACTGGAGGCAAACCCCCTTCAAAAACCTTTGCCTACCTCCCCTAAAAAAATCGTCACCTTCGGCGGCGGTGTCTTTTTATCATTATTTTCACTTATTTATTTATTGATACTCTTTTCAAAGAATTTATAAAGGATAACTTAAATAATTTATCTCTACTACCAACTATCGATATTTTGTGAATATAAAGAATTTATTTTTTAGATAATAAATTCAATTAAAACCTCCATTATTTACAATGAACTAATTATTATGGCATTATGAGCTTGCTAAAATATATAAACCTTTTAAATTACATTTAAAAGGATAGTTTATTTGGGAAACAATGTGTATGATTGTTTGCAATATATAGATTTGGTCGATGAATTGTATTATAATAATACTATAATAAAAGTATTTTATAGCAATAAATTTTGTCCTATTTCATCTCAAAATTTAATAGATAAACCCCCCCTCCCCAAAAATTTTTTTTATCCTACCCCCATAAGAGCAGCTTACCCTCTCAAAAAAATAGGATGCAAACTGTTCCTACCCCTCCCGCTCATGTAGACACTGGGGTAGGATAAATATATTTGGAAATTATTTATTAATTTTTAGATAAAATAGGAAAAAATATATTGCTGTAAAAATTTATCCTTTTTTTTGTTTCAGTGATATTGTGGCAATCTATGTCTCTGAATAATTTCTGGGCGAAAGTAAATTAATGATATTATGTAGTACTGTTGGAGTAAATGTTGAGTTTTTTTATTTTAGAGTTGAAAATCGTAAAATTGTAATATAAATGTTTATAATATAATAACAATAACCAACATCTACATGGTAAAAAATTTGATGGATGCAAACCCCTTTCCAAAATCTACCCCTACCCCCTAAAATATATCGCCCTTCGGTTGAAAAATTTTCCAATCCACAATGCATTAGTGATATTAATAAAAAGAATATTACAGTAAGCCACCATATACAACCTTATAACTTTCTATTAACAATATTTTAAGCCTTAGGAGATAAAGATTTTGAAATTTGTAGGTTATAATAAATATGTTACTATCCTTTTTCTAAAAATAGGAAATAAATATATATTTTAATAGTGCAATCATTTTATCATTTGGTTGATAATCACTTTATTTTTATATTAAGTGTGATAACGCATTTTCATTTCTATAAAAAACGATCTAAAATATTGTAAAAAATATAAGATGATTAATTTTTAAAGAGGTATATTTGGTTTATCAATTATTGGATTTAAAAACATCATAATACAAGTAAAGATTACCATTCAAAAAAAAATACTTACCCCCAAAAATTAATGCCTACCTCCAAAATTTTAATATTGAAAAATTATAGTTATTATTTATAATAGATATATGTGCTCATTTATAATTTAAACCAATTTATATATTGATACATTTTATATAATAATAATATAATATTATAAGATAAAAATTATGTGTTATATACATTTATAATAATAGTTTCATAATAAAAAAATAATAAAATAATTTTTACAACAGTATTAATATATTATAATTATGTAATAAAATGATTTATATATCTATAATTTTTAAAATGATTTATATATTTATTATTTTTAAAATAATTAACATTTTTTTTAAATATTATATTTTAGTATTTTTATGGTTTTCATTCATTTAATATCTCGCTATTTTGCTGAGGGTAAGAGACCTAAATAGCAAGTATCATAATAGCCAAAAATGAGAATATTTACACTAATACTCACAAATATTCACAAAAATGGCCGCCATATTTTGATATGATTCCAACTGTAGCTGATAACCTTAAAAATTATCTTAAATATAAACAACTTGAAATAAAAGTAATAAACCATTTTATATATTTATAATTTTTGTTTTCAGCAAACACAGAAGAAAAAGTAATATATATGCTACTAAGGGCATGAATATTTGGCCCATACAAGTGGTAAAAAGGCCGTTTACCTTACTTGTCGCAAAAGATGTGGTGGTAGAGCCAAATTAATGATTGGTCTCGATTTAATTATCACCATCCAACATTCTTTAGAATGTCAAAACTTGGTAGCAGGCATAACTCCTAATGCAAATCAAGATATCCTTACAATAATTTTAACATTGATTTAAAGATTTAGCATTAGCCCCTCCACCTTCAAGTTCAGTTGCCCTGGCCATTACACATCAAGGTATTTTTAGTATACTTTTATTAAAATTAATTTAAAATTATTAGCCCAAGTTTCAATAGCCCTTTAAACTTCTAATGCATATCATGGTATTTATATATATATATACAATAATTTTAACATTGATTTTAAGATTTAGCATTAGCCCTCCACCTTCAAGTTCAGTTGCCCTAGCCATTACACATCAAGGTATTTTTGTATACTTTTATTAAAATTAACTTAAAATTATTAGCCCAAGTTGCCCCTCAAACTTCTAATGCAAATCAAGGTAATTTATATATATATATATCCTTACAATAATTTTAACATTGATTTAAAGATTTAGCATTAGCCCCTCCACCTTCAAGTTCAGTTGCCCTAGCCACACATCAAGGTATTTTTTGTATACTTTTATTAAAATTAACTTAAAATTATTAGCCCAAGTTTCAATAGCCCCTCAAACTTCTAATGCAAATCAAGGTATTTATATATTTATCCTTACAATAATTTTAACATTGATTTAAAGATATAACATTAGCCCCTCCACCTTCAAGTTCAGTTGCCCTAGCCATTACACATCAAGGTATTTTTTGTACACTTTTATTAAAATTAACTTAAAATTTTTAGCCCAATCTTCAATAGCCCCTAAAACTTCTAATGCAAATCAAGGTATTTATATATATATATATCCTTACAATAATTTTAACATTGATTTAAAGATTTAGCATTAGCCCCTCTACCTTCAAGTTCAGTTGCCCTAGCCTTACATATTAAGGTATTTTTTGTATACTTTTATTAAAATTAACCAAATCAAGGTATTTATGATGTTTTTATTTATAACATTAACTTATATTTATTAGCTCCACAAATTACAAATTTTACATTAGCCCCTCAAACTTTTGGTTTTGCCATAGCCTTTCAAACTTTTATCTCAAATCAAAATAATTCAGGTGCTTATCATGTTATTAATTCAGATGTTGGAATTGAAACTATTCAATACACAAATTGACAATTACTAAATTATATGTATAGGTAATTGTGATCTCCCTTTAGAAGTAGCCAATGTGTTAATAGATTTACATCAAAATATTAGTGGTAAAAATATGTTTATAAGGCTATTTTTTTTTAATTTAAAAAAATAAAATTAAATATAGAATGTGACATATTATAGTAACCCTTGATGTATAATATAGCTAGGCTATTTTTTAATTATATTTAGGCATGACCTTGGAATAATTAAAAAAATATTACATCTTTTTTAAAGATAAATAATAAATCAATAATTATTTATTTGCTTTATTTATTTTTTTAAGTATCTGGTTCTGTCTGATCTTTGCATAAATATGAGAGCTCCATATTAATCATATTAATATATGATTTTTATATTTATTAAGATCCTCAATTTATAAAATGTCAAAAAGGAAAACTACTTCTCTTTTTCCAAAATTATTTATATCGATATGCTTATCAAAAAGATGATAGAATACACTATCGTTGCAGAAAGGTTGGCTGCAAGGTTTCATGTAAATTTGATGGAATTTACACAACCTCTGGTTTGCATGAACACCAAAATGAAATCAGTCAGTTTGAAAAACTGAGAACTCACAAGGTTCTAGAGGATATTGTTGCCGAAAATCCTCTAGAGACAAGGCACAATATTTATGGAAAGGCCTTGAATAATAGATGCCTGGAAACGCCCTCCATCGAAATGTATCCAGAGGCAATGCCCTCATTTGTTTCAATTAAGAGTACAATTGACAGATTGTTACAAAAAAATCGGCCCATTTTGCCTCAATCTGTGGATGAACTAGTATTATTACCAGAATACATCACCACAAATAAGGGGGAGATTTTTTAAATTAATAATGATAATAATAATATGCTGGTGTTTAATACATGTGAAATGCTAAAACTTGTAGAAATATGTGATGGTGATAGCATTTACATGGACGGCACCTTTTATGTTGTTCCTCGACTGTACTGTCAATTGTATAGTATCCATATAATGTATCAAGAAGTTATGATACCGATTATATATGCCCTCCTCCCCGATAAAAATAGAGGGACATATATTGAATTATTTCAAATTATCTCGCAATTTTGCTCGATGAAAAATATCCGATTCAAACCTCGATTTGGACAAACTGATTACGAGGCCGCAGCTATATCGGCACTTAGGTTTGTTTTTTCCAATATGTTCATAAAAGGTTTATTTATAACATTGTATATTATAACTAAAAAAATTTAGGCTGTTTTTTTCACTATTCCCAGGCTCGCGTAAATGTCCGGCGCTGGGTTTAGTTAGCAGTTATTTGCATAATACTACTATTCATAAAGTTGTTAGACGAATGACCACTTTGCCGTTTTGCAAAGAAGAACATATTTCCGAGGTACGGGCATCATGCCATGCTCTGTCTGCTGAATATCCTTTGCTCAAAAATTTTATGGATTTTACATGGCTCGGAGTTAATGCCATATTCCCCCGAAATATATGGACCAGGTAATTAAAACATTTAAATATTAAATTTACTTATAATCAATTTAGGTATCAGGTTGACGGCCCTAGAACTAACAACCACCTGGAGGGGTATCATCATGCCCTCAAGAGAAAAACAAACGTGGCTCATCCGAATATTTATTGTCTGATAAATATTTTAAAAAGACATTAACATTCGAGTGAGCTTAAGGTCTTACAAATTAATAGTGGGTTGAACGTGAGGAGAAAAAATAAAAAATTCGATCAATTAAATATTAACATTGATAATCTAACTCGTATATACGAGCGTACAAATGAAATATATCCTTTTTTAGATAATGTTTCATATTTTATAAAACAACAATCATAACCCGTTATTTATATTTCTTTTATATATTTACATTTTTATTATTATCTTGCTATATATTGTATACTTTATTTACATTTTTATAATTATTTTGTATAATAATGTAACTTTAATATAAAAATTTATAAATAATTTTTTTTCATGCATATAGCATACATATTTCAGTAATAAAAATACTTATTTAGTAGATGCTTTGACCTAAAATTGTTGCTTATAGAGGGCAATGACGTATAATAATACATAAACTGATGATTCATTCATTAAACCTTTCTTAAAATGTATAGTCGTAACATTATGTAAATATATTTTTAACTGCTTGTAAAAATTTTGATAAAATACGAATCCTTTGGGTGAAAATTTTTATAAAAAGAAAGATCAAAGCATTTAAAAGAGTTTTTTATTCTGCCAAAATATTGTAAAAATTATAGAATCTTTATAAAATTCTATTGACTCACAGGATTGTTTAACACGCATGTTCAAGTGGTGTCTTATGATTCTTTTCCGATTTGGGTTGATTTAAAAAAAATATTTTTTTGTGAGTGTTTATTTAGTCTTCATTTTTCTAATAAATTATATCAGCGTCTACCTCTACATGAGAGAAAAAAACCCAAACTCCACCCGAAAAAGATTTTTTACTGCCTATCCCCAGGAAGCATACACTCTAATTCTGAAATAAAAATAATATATATTTATACTATTTCTAAAAAATTACTATTATTTTTACTACCTTAAAATTTACAAGAGTGAAGCAAATTTAATATTATCTATTTTTTAAAATAAATAAGGAGAAAATCATGCGAATGTAATTTTACTTATAAATAATAAGTGTTGGGGAAGTAAATAAAAAAATGCCTATTTTTTAAATAAATAAAAGAGGTTGAGAATATTTTTATATTATATTTTTATCTGTGTCTAATAATTGCAAATTGTATTATTGAAAATTTATCAAAAATGATTTAATTTAAGAATTTTTGATGTGAAGCAATGGATTATTAATAGGAAGATAAAAACCAAAAGGATTAATATGAAAAATATGAATGGCTCACTGGATGTGGATTTTCTATATCCTTATATTGTTGGTCGCCTATTATTCTTGAAGGAAAAATATGTTTGGATATGAATAATTTTTTAAAGGCAGTTTTACAGCATGAAGAATCAACCGCTTATTTGAAGTCGATAATTCAATTAAAATCATTTGCCAAAAATTTAATTAAAAATATGATAGATTCCAGGCGCAAAATATGAAAACAAGGACTAATTCTGCTTATTTATAAATATTAATTTTTTGTATGGTTAGACTTATAAAAGAAAAAATGATTTTCTATTGCTTCCCTGTTAGTATTTAATGCTTCGTCACTGTCTGAAGATTTTGCGTATAGATGGCAAGAAGATTTGTTAGGTTACATAAAATTATTTTGAATAAAATCTTATGGGGCCATTTTAAAAAATCGAAAGCGGGCTTTTAATAACACTAATTACTTAATAAAGAATTAAAATATTTATATATAATAATAATTAAATAGTATAGCCATAATTTACAAAATTCTAATATTTATTTTAGATTATATAATTAAAGTTTTATAATATATACTACAACTTTTTATATAATTAATCGTTTAAAAATTGTATAAAAATCAGTGACGTAGCGTCCATAGAAGCAAGGGAAGCAGGGAGGCATTGCTTCCCTTGAAATTTTTCTTATAAAATTTTTAAATAAACTTAATATAATCTTTTTACTATGCTAAATAAACTAAACTGACTTCGTTAAAAAAATTAACATAATTTTTATAACTTAAAAATATTAATATAATTTTTATAACCTTAAAAAAATAATATTATTTTTAGTATATTAAGAAATACTATTATTTTTACTACGTTAAAAATGTTACTATTATTTTTACTACGTTAAAAAAAATATACATGAGGGAAGCAAATTTAATATTGCTTATTTTTTTAATAAATAAAGAGAAAATCATGTTATGGTATTGTGTAATTTTACCATTAAAATATAAGCATTGGGGAAGCAAATTAAAAAATGCTTATTTTTTTAATAAATAAAAGGAAATTTTTTATTTAATATTTTTTTCCTTACTTTTTTAAAATAAAAAATTTTTCGTTTTTAAAATCCTTAATTAATGTTTAATAATTGTACAGGATGAGCCAAAATCCATTATTAAATCTATCTTTGATTTCGATTGAAAAAAAATTATTAAAATTTAAAATCTATTTTTATTATGCAGTACTTGATCATTTTACTCAAAAATAAGATGAATACCACTTATTTATAAATCTTAATGTTTTTATGGTTTGAGTTTGACTAAAATAATAAATTTTTTTGATTGCTTCCCTATTAGTAAACTTGACGCTTCGTCACTGATAAAAATTATATGGGGATATATTTATAATTATATAGCAATAGTCTCATAATATTTAATGATTTTTATATTAATAATTTATAATTACATATTAATAATTTATAAAATTATTTATATATTAATAATTTAAACTTCTTTACATTTTCATCATTTAATATTTCGCTATTTTGATAATCGCTATTGGGTTTAGTTAGCTTATATTTGCATAACTTTGCCATTTTGCAAGGAAGAACATGTTCCTGAAGTACAATCATCATGCCATGCTCTGTCTGCCGAATATCATTATTCTGCTTTACCGTTTTAATAAATCAAATGAGAGATAAATGTTTTTCATTGTTTCCCTCGTTTGGTCACTGTTATAGCTATTCACCATAAGCTATGTTAAAAGTAGCGCGCTACATTTTTTAAATAGCGATAGTTAGTTACTTTACTTTTATAAAAATAGTAGCTAATTAATAGCGCTGCCATTTATTTAGAGTAGCCATAGCTAAAAAAGAGGGGAAGCTTGAGAGGATATTGTAGAACAATCTCTGAAAATATTTAATACGTAACTTATTAGGTTTATTTTTAATATTTAATTATAATTTTTTATAGGAAAAAATTGTAGTATAGTTAGTTTTCATTTTTCTAATAATTTATGATTTGCTCCTTATCAACGTCTACATAGAGAAAAAAAAACTCTTACCTCCTACCCAAAAATGATTTTTTATTCACTATTCATAAAGGCGATATGATGACATGTACCTTCTCCCCAGCATGTCGCTATTGCTTCTTATTAGTATTCTCCTTTATTTAATATAAATTTTAATATATAAATTTGTAATTATATTATAATACCCCCCCCCCCCCCCCTCATATAATATAGAAATGATTTAAATACGATTGCAATATACATGTTTTTAATATCATATAATAAACATATTATTAATATGGATAAATTATAGTTAAAATTTATAAAAGATATATGTGTTTATTTATAATTTAAAACAATTTATATATTAATAATTTATAAAATACTATAATATTATTAGATAAAAATTATGCCTAATATATTTTATAATAACAGTTTTATAATATTAAAATGATTTATATATATATAACAATTTATACAACACTATTAATATATAAAACTTATATATGTAATAATATAATTATATAATTAAAATAATATAATAAAATGATTTACATTTTAATAATTTATAAAATAATTTATATATTATTAGGCTTCTTGAGATTTTCATTCATTTAATTCCTTGCTATTTTGATTCTTGCTATTTAGAGGTGGAACCCGTACCGAATTATTAGAAAAGATCCTGAAAATCGGCAAAAGTAATCCTGATTTTGAGTGTACTTTATTATTATTATTATAATGGAGCAAAATTTGCCAGAATCAAAATCACTGAGGTAAATATAACATAATTAAAATATCCTTAATAAAAAATAGATCATTTAAAATTTTAGGACCAACACCAAATTTTAAATTTGGACCAAAAGCATGCCTGTTAGAAACTATATCAAAAGAAAACAACATAATGTAAAAAAACAAATCCCATTATTTTAATTTCTATCTAGAAATTTACCTTATTCATCTTGTCAAATATTGAGATGGGATTCACCACCAAGAACTATCTTGATCATTAAAAAATTGGGAGATACATCAATCAATGAAGCCTTTTTCCAAATGATTACATGGTTGATTAAAGTATTTTTTAATAATACCAAAGAAAATATGGATTATATTTTAATTAGGAATATGATATGAATATTCTTGTGGAAAAAAGTGTTATGGAAGAAGAATTACTTAAAGAGAAGATGGCCAAGGCTGATATTAGTTCAAAAATATCTACCTATATTAAATGTTTGTTTATAAAATATATTATTCTTAAAATATAATTAGATCACTGCAATCTAAATAATAAAGTTGATTTTATTATATGTTTGGGTGGAGATGGCACCTTACTTTATGCATCATCTATATTCCAAGTTACTTACATTTTATATAATATATTTTTTGTCTATAGTATAATCATTAGTATTACTTATATTCCAAGCTGATAACATGATGGTAATGATATATTTATGTCTAATGTCATTCTATTTGTTATTATTTAAAAAATTAAGGGAACTAAAATACGCGTCCCCGAAAACTACGCGTCCCCAGTCAAAACGACTTATTTTTATTATTATTAATAGAAAATCTTATTAAGCTTTATAATATGAGTTAGAAAATGTTTTTTTTAATTTAAAAAAAATACGGTAACTAAATAAAATTTATAAAAATTTATTTTTTTTGGCTAAACTATGCGTCCCCGGTCAAAATACAGTTTTTTTAAAAAAATCAAAACGGATTCATATTTAGCTCATTAAAAGAATACAGAATATGTAAATATTATATTTTAAACTATTTAATAACTTAGTGATTTTTTCAAAAAACACCTTTTTTTTCAAAAACACTACGCGTCCTCGATCAAAAAACCGTTTTTTTTTAAAATAAAAGCAGATTCATGTTTAGCTTTTCAAGGAGATTCAGAAAATGGTATTAATAAAAAAAATTTAAAAAAAAAATTTTTTTTTGGCTAAACTAGGCGTCCCTACGCGTCCCCGGTCAAAATACAGATCACTAAGTTATAAAATAGTTTATATAATATTTACATATTCTGTATTCTTTTAATGAGCTAAATATGAATCTGTTTTGATTTTTTTAAAAAAACTGTATTTTGACCGGGGACGCGTAGGGACGCCTAGTTTAGCCAAAAAAATTTTTTTATAATATTTACATATTCTGTATTCTTTTAATGAGCTAAATATGAATCCGTTTTGATTTTTTTAAAAAAACTGTATTTTGACCGGGGACGCGTAGTTTAGCCAAAAAAAAATTTTTTTTTATTAATACCATTTTCTGAATCTCCTTGAAAAGCTAAACATGAATCTGCTTTTATTTTAAAAAAAAACGGGTTTTTGACCGGGGACGCGTAGTGTTTTTGAAAAAAAAAAGTGTTTTTTAAAAAAATCACTAAGTTATTAAATACTTTAATATATAATATTTACATATTCTATATTCTTTTAATGAGCTAAATATGAATCCGTTTTGATTTTTTTAAAAAAACTGTATTTTGACCGGGGACGCGTAGTTTATTAAAAAAATTTTTTCGAAAAATTTTTTTTATTAATACCATTTTCTGAATCTCCTTGAAAAGCTAAACATGAATCTGCTTTTATTTAAAAAAAACGGTTTTTTGACCGGGGACGCGTAGTGTTTTTTAAAAAAATCACTAAGTTATAAAATAGTTTAAAATATAATATTTACATATTCTGTATTCTTTTAATGAGCTAAATATGAATCTGTTTTGATTTTTTAAAAAAAACTGTATTTTGACCGGGGACGCGTAGGAACGCATAGTTTATTTTTTAAAAAAATAAATTTTTATAAATTTTATTTAGTTACCGTATTTTTTTTAAATTAAAAAAAACATTTTCTAACTCATATTATAAAGCTTAATAAGATTTCCTATTAATAATAATAAAAATAAGTCGTTTTGACCGGGGACGCGTAGGGACGCGTAGTTTTCGAGGACGCGTATTTTAGTCATTCCCAAAATTAAGGATCACAGACCATATAAAAAATTATATGATTTTTTGATGACCATTTTTGATTTTTACGGCATTTAATATGTAAACTACGATTCATGTAGCCTTTAGCAAATTTTAGCCTCCTTTTGTAGACAGAAGCATAAAGAATGACCTTTTATGAGCAATTTTTATTTAATATTGATAAATATTTACATGCTTGTTATAAAATTTAGTATTAAAATAAAGCATTATTTTTAGAAAATATTTGAAAAATTTTGGGTTTCTTTTGCTCAGGGAAATATTTAACAACTTCTTACATATCTCCAATTTTAATAACATTTTTCAAAAAGATATAATACAAAAATAATTAATTATTTTTAAAAAATTTATTTTTTATGAATGTGGAAAATTAAATATATATATTAAACAATTTTTATAATAATATATAATAATAAAATAAAGTAATGCTTTGTTGTAACCATAGGGAAATTTTTGTAGCATGGTTTTTACAATCGGATGCCCTTCCTGACATCAACCTCTTTAAGTGGTTTTTACACCCCGTCGAGGAGACGGTGATCCTATTCTAGACCCAGATCACAGGGAACCTTTTAGACCTCCATTTGCCGCCAAAAGACGTTGCCACTCCCCCGCCACGATGAGGCTGAAGGTAGGATTATGAATGCATCAAAAACAAAGGTGATGATTGGTGGGGAAAATCTAAAGATAGAAGAATCAGGTAAGTGGCCTTGTGGTGTATGTGGGAAAGGAGTTGCTAGAAATTCTATCCAATGCACCAGATGCCAGAAATGAGTACATAAAAGATGTAGTGGGAAAAAAGGCAGTTTGATGTTAGAAAGAATGACCTTTATTTGTAAAACATGCATGAAAGGGATACATAATAATGATAACCTAAAAAATGGTGGTCTGGATATTGGCAATGGGTTAACCCTAGAAAAAGTGGATAAGTTTTGTTATTTAGGTGATATGCTAAACGCAGATGGTGGTGTAGATTCTGCTGTTGTTGCAAGGATCAGACAAGCTTGGAAGAAGTTCAGAGAGATGTCATCTATTCTTACAAATAAAAAAGTTTCTCTGAAGTTAAAGGGGAAAGTTTACGTAAGCTGCGTGAGGAGTTGTTTAGTTTATGGCGGTGAAACATGGGCAATGAAAGCAATTCACGAAGCCAAATTAGAAAGAACAGAGATGAGGATGGTTAGATGGATGTGTGGGGTATCTCTGAGAGAGAGAAAAACTAGCAAGGAATTGCGAGCAAGATTAGGTATAGAAATGATTGGTATGGTAATGCGACGAAATAGACTAAGATGGTTTGGGCATGTGGAACGTATGACAAGAGATGACTGGGTAAAGAGATGCACAATGATGGAAGTAGGAGGATCAAGACCTAGAGGAAGACCCAAGATGACGTGGACAAATGTGATAGCGGCGGATATGAGAAGCTTGAATCTTACAAGTATTGATGCTCAGGACCGTCAAAAATGGAAAAGAAAAATCAGAGGGAAAACTGGCCTACCCGGGTAAACCTGGAAATCGCCATAAAACGGAGAAGAAGAATAAAATAAAGTAATGAAAAAATTTCTGCAAGATGGAGCATTTTAAAAAATTTAATCTGTTTATTTTTTATATAACAAAAATAGCGGCTTAATTTACAACAGAATATATTTATATATTATAATATAAAATGGCATTCATTTAAAAGATCATTTTTTCAGCAAAAATAAGGCATCTTTTCCATATGTGTAAGCATTTATTTATATATTTCTTGTTTTTACTAATTAAATTCTTAAATTTTCTTAAACCTATAACAATCTTTATATAATGAAAATTAAGTTAAATCTGAATTATAATATATAATATCTTGAGTAAAAATATAATTTTAATAATATTTTTTAATATACAGATATGTTAATATCTCTGACTTTTTTATTCCTAACTTTATTATTATATAGAATAGGATGATTTTGAATAAAATAATGATTATTTTTTAAAATTATTTAAGTTTCCTATTAACAATAAGCCATTTTAAGTAAATAGACCCATACAGTTATAAGATAATTTTTTTTACAAACAAATACTCATGTCTCTGCATTGCACATTTTTCAAATGAATCTTTTTATCCAACATCTACAAATTTTATATTTTAATTAATCAATTAATTAAATGTGTTTTACAGGATTCAAAAAATTTTCCATTTACAAATTATTATCAAGCTAAATTTAAATGGCCAGCAATTTCAATGAAAGAATAGGTTTCTTTTAATCCATTACCTTTATTAATTCAATACAATACTATATTTAAATAACAATTAATTATAAGTTTTAATCTTAACGATAATGTGTTTTTTCTGGCAAAGTGTTATTTTTTCATCTTTAAATCTTTTTTTGAGCACGTTTTATTAAAATCTGATTTTATTAGAAATGTATTCCAGCATGCTTAGAATACCTATCTTATGAATTTCAGATAATTTTGCCATTATG